>NW_011485452.1:4326-5289 GCF_000754665.1 Bison bison bison | reverse complement strand
ATATGTATACTCACCCATAATATATAAACATGAAGACATTTTTTACACTTTTTTATTTCACAAAAAGGGAGTCATGATTATACTTGTTTATAAAGCTGCTACTTGTTTTCCTCATTAACAAATGATTAAGGATGTACTTGTTAGTGTATTTTTATTTGGCTTATATTTACAAGTACAGCCTTTAAAAATGTGGGTAATGTATCCATTTAATGGTGAGAAGTGAGTTGCAAGTGTTGAATTTTCCCGTATCCATTTGAGCTATTGCTCCAATGATTCTTTTAATGATTGTGGCTTTATAGTACAGTTTAATGGGTTAAATATTATTCATTGGCATTCTTCATTTGGTTTCTTATATGTATTCACAATTTTTTTTGTATATAGGCTGAAATAATACTATGTCCAATGTCTCAAAAACAAAATTACTTTCAAATTATAATTTGATTAGCTATATTTCAATATATTTTTTCCCATCCAGAATCTATTCCATTTGTGAACATACACACAAAAGGACAGTATTTACTTACAATCAAGATTTTTTTTAATGTTTAAATTTATTCATTGACAACTTTTCTTTTTTTTTTCTGCTGTGGATAGAGTCTTTTACATATTATTTTTAAAAGATTTATTGCTAATAAGTAGGGAAGCCACTGTACTTACTTCCTTAAATGCTTCTCTAACCAAATCATATTACTGACCAAAATTTTTCAGTGGATTTTCTTAGTGTTTTCAGGTGATTAATATTTGTTTCGGACATTGGGATATTAAGACCAAACTACACACTACATCATTGTAATCAGAATGTTTCATTTATAGTGAAATAAGCCAAGCAGAGCTTTGATTTTAGGGCTTATGACAAACAACCTAGTTCAACTTCATATCCCATAGATAACAAAGTCAATTTTTAACAACAAATAAAATGTGCTTTTTAAAAAAATATTTTGGCTCTGCTCTGTGGCTTGTGGG
>NW_011485452.1:0-550 GCF_000754665.1 Bison bison bison | reverse complement strand
GAGCAGGAGTACCATTTTGCATTCCCCTCAGCAATATATCAGAGATCCAGTTTCTCTGCAGCCTTGCCAACATTTGATATCATCACTGTTTTTTAGTTGAGCTATTCTAATAGTATGTAATATCTTATTGCAGTCTTAATTTGCATTTCCCTCCTGGCTGACAATGTTGAATATCTTTCTGTGTTTTTCATTTGGCCAGCAAAGTGGCATGCAGGATCTCAGTTTCTGGCCAGGGATCCAACCCAGGCCCCCTGCAGTGGAAGCCCAGAGTCTTAACCATAGGATCACCGCCAGAGAATTACTAATACACAATATTTCAGTTGTGCAGGATGAATAAATTCTGAAGATCTAATGTACAGCATGGTGACTATTTAATACTATATTGTAAATTTGAAATTTGCTGAGAGTAAATCTTAATTGTTCTCACAGAAAAAAAATGGTAATTATGTGAGGCAACATGTTAATTAACTTGATTGTGGTAGTCATTTCATAGTATATACATATAGCATCACTTTGTACACATTAAATATATATAATTTTTATTTATAAT
>NW_011485451.1:25337-25822 GCF_000754665.1 Bison bison bison | reverse complement strand
TTCTGTTAGGTCCATACCATTTCTGTCCTTTAATGTGCCCATCTTTGCATGAAATATTCCCTTCGTATCTCTAATTTTCTTGAAGAGATCTCTAGTCTTCCCTATTCTATTGTTTTCCTCCATTTCTTTGCACTGATCACTGAGGAAGGCTTTCTTATCTCTCCTTGCTATTGTTTGGAACTCTGCAATCAAATGGGTATATCTTTCCTTTTCTCCTTTGTTTTTTGCTTCTCTTCTTTTCACAGCTATTTGTAAGGCCTCCTCAGACAGCCATTTGGCTTTTTTGCTTTCCTTTTTCTTGGGAATGGTCTTGCTCCCTGTCTCCTGTACAGTGTCATGAACCTCTGTCCATTGTTCATCAGGCACTCTGTCTATCAGATATAGTCTCTTAAATCTATTTCACACTTCTACTGTGTAATCACTAGGGATTTGATTTAGGTCATCCTTGAATGGTACAGTGGTTTTCCCTACTTTCTTCAATGAAA
>NW_011485451.1:21556-22520 GCF_000754665.1 Bison bison bison | reverse complement strand
ATATTTCCCTGTGCTATATGGTAGGTCCTTTTTGATTATGCATCTTACATAGAATAGTTTGCATCTGCTAATCCCAGACTCAATCCTTCACTTCCCCATCCCTCTTTCTCTCCCCTTTGGCAACCAGAAGTCTGTTCTCTATGTCTCCAAGTCTATTACTATTTCATAGATATGTTCATTGTTGTCACATTTATTTTAGATTCCACATATAAGTGATATCATATGCTTGTCTTGCTCTTTCTTACCTCACTTAGTATGATCATCTAGGTCCATTCATGTTGCTTCAAATGGCATTATTTCATTATTTTTATGGCTGAGTAATATTCCATTCTATATATGTATCACATCTTTATCCATTCATCTGTTGATGGATATTTAGGTAGCTTCTGGCTACTGTAAATAATGTTTCAATGAACACTGGGGTGCATGTATCTTTTTGAATTATAATTTTCTTTGGGTATATGCCCAGGAGTGTGATTGCATGATCATACAGCAACTGTATTTTTAGTTTTTTGAGGAATCTCCACACTGTTCGTCCTAGTGACTGTACCGATTTACATTCCCACAAATAGTGTAGTAGGGTTCCCTTTTCTTCACATTCTATCCAGCATTTGTTATTTGTCAACATTTTGATGATGGCCATTCTGGCTGATGTGATACCTCAATTTAGTTTTGATTTGCATTTCTCTAATGATGGTAATTATGTGAGGTGAGGATTGTTAACTAATGTTTTTGTGGTAAGCATTTCATAATATTTATGTGTTTTACATCATCACACTGTACACTTTATGAGATAAAGCATATGACTACCTCATAATGTACACTTTCAGTTCAGTTCAGTCGCTCAGTTGCGTCTAACTCTTTGCGATCCCATGAATTGCAGCACACCAGGCCTCCCTGTCCATCACCAACTCCCGGATTTCACTCAGACTCATGTCCATCGAGTCAGTGATGCCATCCAGCC
>NW_011485451.1:20235-21077 GCF_000754665.1 Bison bison bison | reverse complement strand
TCCACATTCATCAAGAGGCTTTTTAGTTCCTCTTCACTTTAAACATACACAATGTTCTGTGTCAGTTATATATCAATAAAGCTAGAAAAAAAGAAAGATAAACTCAGGACCTTTGTGGAAGGTGATAAATGTTGAATAAGTATATGAAGAGTTGTTCAGTATTGTTAATCATCATGTAATTGCAAAGTAAAGACACATGATAACAATAAATCCTCATCTGAATGGCTAAATGAAAAGGACTTCACAACATGAAGTGTGGCAAGGGTGCAGAGCAACTAAATACTCAGATACTGCTGGTGAGTGTATGAATTGGTTCAGTCTCACTGGAAATATGTTTGACAGTGTCTACTGAAGCTAAACATATGTATATGCTGTGACCTAGCAATTTTCTTCCTAGGTATATAATCAAACAAAATGACAGCTTATCTGCCAAAACACTTGTACACGAGTGTTCTCCAGATGTATACATAATAGCTTAAATCTGGAAACAACTATTAGTCCATCAACAGTGGAAAAGATAAATACATTTCCCTATATTTGTGTATTTTTATAATTGATGACAGGCAACAATATTGGTTAATTTCCCAGACATGCTGAGTGACAGAGATGTGATGATAAGGACACATGTTGTTTACATGAAATTCAAGAAAATGTGGAATTAATTTATGGTCCTATATTAGAGGTCACAGGATATAGTTTTAAACTTTGAGAGAGTATTGACTTGTTGAAACACTAGAAGAGCTTTACAGGATACTTGAAATGTTCTCCATTTTGATCTATATTATACCCCTCAACATACAGATATCGTGTATTCATTGAACACACAATTCAAATATTTTATC
>NW_011485451.1:17572-18839 GCF_000754665.1 Bison bison bison | reverse complement strand
ATTATAGCTCATTCTTTACCTCATGCAGAATGACATGGCTGAAGCTATGTCTCAGATAATTCTGGATTCCTTGCAAAGGATGGATGGCAGTAAGTTAATGTCAGAGGCAAGGTGACCAGTTAAAAGCATCCTAGAAAATCTTCCTTTAAATTGGCTTAAAATCTGTCTGGCTGTGACTTCCAACAGTACGGTTCTTGATTTGGGGAAAATGGATGGCATCTACTTGTAGTGCATTTTGCTGCAACTGGCAATGCTCTCCCTTCAGTCTAACTCCCTCCTGACACAGTACCCAATTAATATTGCTCTTCTTTTCTCAAGAATTTATGCTCTGATCTGTTTCATAATCTTATCACTTCGGTTCCTCTAATTTTCTCCCAAGGATTCCCTCTGAACCTGATATATTCTTTTTTGGACAGCAAGTTATCATACTTCCTTTTTTATTTAAATTAATTTATTTTAATTGGAGAATAATTTACAATGTTATGATGGTTTTTGCCATACCTTTTTGAACTACTTATTTTGAATAATGTAAATCCTTACATTGTCATTTTTAACTCATAAATTACATTTTAGGAATTAATTCATCCCTTCCTACCAAGTTTTGAGACCACTCAGAAGTGAGTTGAATAAATATAGTAAGCAATTTCAACTAAATTAAGTAAATTCAAGTAAATGGTCTTTGGAACAGTCTATATTTTTTGTTGACCTTTGTCTCCATTGTTCTTTGTTTTGTTTCCTTCGTAAACTCATTGGATTCCAATGTATAAAATAATTCCTAGGAACACTCATTTTATATTTTGTAGAACATTTGTTTTACATTATTGTGACTTTTGATCAAGATAAACAACTTGTTAGTGTACTCATCTTGGTTGAATGTCAATACCTATAATTTTCTGGGAAGCAAAAGATATTGCACAGTAAGTTTAAGAAATAATATTACTTAGTGACTTCTGCTTTTTAAAACATATTTCAAAAAAAAACTGTATTTGCACATATACTTCCACAGAAGCAGTGCATTTTCCCCAGGAATTATTATATTCATGTTGTCTAAGCTTATTTCGAGAGAAACTTAAGGGAGAACCCATTGTCAGTTTTTCATACTGGTAGTTTTGTTATATGTAGGAACATGCAGTTAGTAACATAGAAAATAAATTTACAGTGTGAAATATCAGTAGTATATTTAATGGTTAATTATATTGTTTGGATGGTAATAAGAAACAGGTTTTGAATTCTCTTTTCTAGGTAATATAGTTGTTACTGTTATCTA
>NW_011485451.1:16182-17472 GCF_000754665.1 Bison bison bison | reverse complement strand
AGTTGTGTGTGTGTGTGTGTGTGTGTATGTGTGTTTCTGTGTAGGAGCATTGAGTGAATGTTTATGATAGTAATATAGTATTCACTTTTTTCCCTTCTAGTACTCCCACTACATATCACCCTCTGACAGGCAATTAGTTCCTGTTGTGTAATTAATTATTAAAATCATCTTATTGCATTTTTAAAAACCGGCACACAATATAGTATAAATCACTGTAATTTCTATTCTACTAAAGTGTGTAATGCTATTCTGTCTGAATAAAAAAAAATTTGTCCTTAATGTAAAGGAGATAGATTGTTGTTCCCATGTGAATACTAGTGCAATTTTCTTTAATGTCATATCAGCAAATATTATAGCAATACTATGTCTATATTGGTGAAAAGGTTTGCCTGACTGAAGAAATGTGTATGAAAATTTGGCTCAATAAATATATAGATATTTCCTTAATTTTTCAAGTTTGAAAAATGATCAGTACAGTTACTAGAAGTCCTTATTTTCAGATATCAGGTACAACTTGATCAAAAGTGGAGGTCATCTGACTTAATACCAGAAGTCAGGCTAGTTACTATACAATTAGAAAGGTAAGTTGAGAGAGGTCCTAGGTAGATACACAATCAATAAGAACTTTTCTAGCTCCTGTATTAGGAAGTTTTCTAAGTAACAATACACCTTGATAGTACTGAAACTTACTTAGATACACTTTGTAGTTTGGAGATTTTAACACACTCCTCAGCATTTAACCACTTCCCAGATGAGAAATCAGACAGATCAAATGAATGACTTACAATGGAATGTGAGTTTGGCAAGTGAAGAGATCAGACATTGTTTAAAGAGAGTCACATCTACTCATCTTTCTTCCCCGCCCTTGAGCAAAAATCCAGATCCAGTGCTGTGATAACTTCTAATTTTTCAAGTGAAAATGAAAGTGTTGATTTTTATGTAAACTCACCTATTTTTTTTAAGACTGCTCTTTTCCCATGGCATGGTTTAGGAAATCTTGTCATAAATACATAAAAATGTAACAATATATTTCTGGACTCTCAAGTCAATGCCATGGATCTAAATGTTTACCCTTATGCCACTGCCAAACTCTCTTGCTTTAGTACTGTCATTTTGTAGTAAGTTTTGAATTAGGAGGTATGAACACTCTTTGTTCATCCTTTTAAAGTTTGTTTTAGCTGTTCTGGGTCCTTGTAGAAGGGCTAGAATATGAATATTGTTGTTGTTCAGTCACTAAGTCACATTCGACTCTGCAACTCTATGGACTGCAGAACGCCAGGATTCCCTGTC
>NW_011485451.1:15186-15796 GCF_000754665.1 Bison bison bison | reverse complement strand
TGAGTCTGTTCTTTGCATCAAAGAACTTTGTGATCAAGGTATTGGAGCTTCAGCTTCAGCATGTCTTTCCAGTGAATATTCAGGGTTGATTTCCTTTAGGATTGACTGTTTTTGTCTCCTTGCTGTCCAAGGGACACTCAAGAGTCTTCTCCAGCACCACAATTTCAAAGCATCAATTCTTTCAGCTCTCAGCCTTCATTATGGTCCAACTCTTACATCCATACATGACTACTGGAAAAACCATAGCTTTGACTATACAGAACTTTGTTGGAAAAGTGATGTCTCTGATTTTTAATATGCTGTCTAGGTTATTCATAGCTTTTCTTTCAAGGATCAAGTGTTTTTTAAATTCATATGTTGAAATTCTAAACTTCAGTACCTCAGAATGTAACCATATTTGGAGACAGCCTTTTCACAGAGGTAATTAAATTAAAATGAAGTCATTAGGATGGACCCTAACCCAATATATCTTCCCTGGTGGCTCAGACGGTAAAGCGTCTGCCTACAATGCAGGAGATCCAGGTTCAATCCCTGGGTCAGGAAGATCTCCTGGAGAAGGAAATGGCAATCCACTCCAGTATTCTTGCCTGGAAAATCCCATGGATGGAGA
>NW_011485451.1:13234-14592 GCF_000754665.1 Bison bison bison | reverse complement strand
GAAATTCCTTAGAGCAGGAGACTGTCCAGAGACAGGAGGGCTTGTTTACCACCCAGAAGAAGAGAGGGCAAAGGATTCTCTTGCAAGAGGGTACTTGGAGAGGAGGCTTATGTGTTTAGGTGATGTTACTCAGTAGCACGGGATTCTGTGTCAGAGAGTTCCAAAGGCTAGTAGTGGTTGTGGTATATTAATAGACACAGGGTTTATTTTACTTATGACCAGCAGATATTGGGTGCAGTTTTGCAGAATATGAAAAGCAGAAAGGCTCTAAATAGCTAAAAATCTTCCTTTTAAAGTTATATTTAAAGCAATTGCATGTGTAAAAATTTGAGTTTGGTACCAGTGGGCTTCCTAACCTGCTATGAAAAACTAAAGAACAAAAGGCAAATATACAGAGGCTATCCTTTACCCACGTATAAAACAAATATGCTAGCTGTGTGTTTTTATAACTAGTCTTAACAAGTTGAGGATGTTTCCTTGTATTTCTAGTATTTGATAGTACTTATGAAACAGACACATGCCAAAAGATTTTTTTAAAAAGCCAGTTTATTTCTCTACACAAACAACTATCTGAAAGAGAAATAAGAAAAGTCATATTTATAAGAGCATCTAGCAATTAAATACTTAAAAATAAATGTAAACAATGAGCTAAAAAGTCTGTACACCTCAAGTTATAACACATTGATGAAAGAAATTGTTGAAGAGACAAGTCCATGGAAAAATGTTCTATGTACATACATCAGAATAATAATATTATTATTAAAATGTCCACACTATCCAAAGACATCTATAGATTCAATGCAATCCCTATCAAAATTCCAATGACATTTTCCACAGAAATAGATACATCAATCCTAAAAATTTTATGAATCACAAAAGTCCCCAAATATCCAGAAGTAATTGTAAGAAAAAATACAGCTGAAGGCATTACATTTTCTGTTTTCAAACTACATAACAAAGGTATAGTAATAAAAAGCCAGTATGGTACTGGCATAAAACAGACACCCAGACCAATGCAACAGAATTTAGAGTACAGAAGTAAATCCACACATATACCATCAACTAACATTTGACAAGAAAGCCAAGAATACTCAACAGGGAAATTATATGGAAAAGGATGAAATTGGACTGATATCTTACACAACATACAAAAATTAACTCTAAGTGGATTAAAGACATGTAAAATCTGAAACCATAAAACTCCTGGAAGGAAACAAGAAAAGGCTTCTTAGCATCAGCGTTGGCAATGATTTTTTGGATATGACACCCAAACTACAAGCAATAAAAGCAGTAAACAAAAAGTGGGATTACATAAAACTATAAAAAGCTTCTGCACAGCAAAGGAAACAACCAATAGA
>NW_011485451.1:11522-12629 GCF_000754665.1 Bison bison bison | reverse complement strand
CTCACGTCCATCGAGTCAGTGATGCCATCCAGCCATCTCATCCTCTGTTGTCCCCTTCTTCTCTTGCCCTCAATCCCTCCCAGCATCAGAGTCTTTTCCAACGAGTCGACTCTTCGCATGAGGTGGCCAAAGTAGATGGATGCATAAAGAAAATGTTGTGTGTGTATACACACACACACACAAACACACACATATAATGGAATATCTTTCAGCCATAAAAGAAGGAAATCCTGACATTTCCTATAACATGAATAAAACTTGAAAGTGTTATACTAAGTGACATAAGCCTAACAGAGAAAAATAAATACTGTATGATTTCACTTATGAGTGGAATCTAAAAATCTGAACTCATAGAAACAGTAGATTGGTGGTTGTCAGGATCTCTGGGATAGGGGAAATGAAGATATATTGCTCAAAGGATACAAACTTTCAGTTATGAATAACTTTGGGGATCTTATGTACAGTATGGTGATTACAGTTAACAATACTGTACTGTATACTCAAAAGCTGCTGAGTAAATCTTAAACTTTCTCACTAGATACATAAACAACAGTTACTTAGTAAGATAATGGATGTGTTAACTAACATTATTGTGGTAATCATTTTGCACTACACATGTAAACCAAATCATGAAGTTGTATACCTTAAACTTACCCAATGTTGTATGTCAATTACATCTCAATATAGCTGGAAAACATCATAAACTTGGCCTACCTTTTAGGGACAGCCAAATCATGATTGAAACACTCAGAGTTTCCAATCTTTGAGCCTTTCTGTGACTTCAGAAGGGCTCTTCTTGGTTCCTTTTTCTGTTGTTCTTAAAATTCTAGGTGGAATCTACTGTTTCATTTGTTGGTTACAACCTAGACTTCCATTGTTTTCCTTAATTCCCTTATCTATGAACTTTCCTATGTTGTATGCAAAATAAAGTCAGTTTGCTTAGGAAGAGCTATGGATATCTCTGCTCTTATGTCCTGCTTCTCCACCTGAGCAGAGCCTCGGTACCACTGCACCAGAGAGGGGGCGGGCAAGGACAGTGACTTGCTTCTCCTGAAGTATCCTCTTGGTCTTTGAATGGGGGAACTGAGCTGTGATGGTTAGCCCCTG
>NW_011485451.1:8699-10690 GCF_000754665.1 Bison bison bison | reverse complement strand
TGCAAAGTATCTTTCATCTACTATCTTGAAAAGGGTTTCACCCTGGTCCTTCCCCTCTCCCAATGCAGACAGCTCTTTCATGCTCTGTTTTTCAGAATTTCATGGCTTTGTCTCATGATGAGAGAATAGAAAGTTCTAGATGATGTCCTCTGGCAAATGTCCCCAGTATTATATAATTCAACAAATGATTCTGTAGCACTCACTACTTTATAGTCACTAACTGAATCCTCGTAACAACTCGGAGCAAAGAGTCAGATGTGACTGAAGCGACTTAGCGACAACTTGGGAGTTTAAATTGAGGCATGATTATTATATCATTTTAGAAAGGTGCTAACTATTAGCTGTAGGATGCACAGCTGACAAATGTCAAGGCTGGGCTCTGAACTGGTAAAATCTGGCTTTAGAATCTACCTTATTAACTATTGTAATCTATGAGGAAAAGTAAAGCAAAGGAAGGTGGAGTGAATTGGCCAAAGCTCTCTAAGGGAAGCAGAATTTCCCTCTGTACTCTTGACTCCTTGTCTGGTGTTTCCACACTTCCCCCAGTCTCCCCCACCCCCACTATTAGTTTTTTTCTCTGCTGTAAGGGGCTGCATAAGAGGTTGGAATCCTTTCTGGATGGCCTCCAGTGGAAATCTACTTAACAGTAAAGAGCTAGAGGGAAGCTTGTGTGTATTGGTTCCCAGGGTCTTAAGCTTTATCTTTCCTGCCACTACTGCTCCTGCTTCCATTCCAGCTGGCTCCTCCACCCCTCTTAGATGGCTGCCTTCATTCACCTAGCCACTGAAGAATCACAGCTGTGCCCTCTTTTCATAATCCCCAAAGCTCCCAAACCAATATTCACTTGAACGAGCTTCTATCACTGTACACATACACACCAGAAGCTATTCCTGGGTGAGATGAATGAAATCGTTCTTTGTTGCTATGACAAGTTCACAGGCAGCCAAGATTTCCCTATCCCATTTAGAAATAGAGGCAGGAAGTTACTAACATCTATATAAGTACTGAAAATTAACTGATTTCGTGTGAGATGCCCTTGAGGTACCCAGGCCCCCAGCCAACTTAATTCCCATTGGCCCTCCTCAGTCTCAGTACCTTAGACTTTTTGCCAAAACGGCTTGCCCAGCTGTAAGACCTCATGCTGTGACTAAGATAACTGACTGTATAAATTAGAAGTGGGACCTCTAGCAAGCACAATGAGAGCTAAATAATCTCACAATCTAACAGAATGTTTCACACCTATCTTGCCAAAGTGAGTATTTATCTATGAATGAGGGTACTCTTTAACAGTAAAAACCTCTATTTCTCTATTACCATATTATACTTCTTTTTTTTTTTTTTTGCCTTTCCACTCATTTAATCATATGGACTCATTGAAAGCAAACGAGAATCAAATAATAAAACTTCATTCTTATTTTTACATCAGGTTGTGAATTTTTACTATATAAGTTTAAACAGGAGTTTAAATTTTTTATTAGAGTATAGTTGATTTACAATTTTGTGTTAGTTTCAGGTATACAGCGAAGTGAATCAATTACATATATATCCACTCTTTTTCAAATTTTTCCATATATACCATTACAGAGTATTTAGTAGAGTTCCCTGTGCTATACAGTAGATTCTTAGTATATTATACTTATTTCTTGTTCTCAGAAGGGTTATTCTCTGCTCAAATATTTCCCAGAAGAAAATATGAAGCCAGTAAATATTGCAACCCTCCAAATTTCAACTCAGTGAATTTCATATTTCACCATTTTGTCCTCTAAACCTATCAAATCTTAGATTAGGTTCATCCTCAAAAATTGATAGCTCCCTTCCTTGGAAATCTGGCTAGAGAGTTCACTGTGACTTTGCTTTAACCTCCTGTACCCTGACTACACTGTTCTCATGACATTCTACACATGTGTATATGTAAATTGAATGCTAAAAATATTTTGGTTCATTTTTGGTCATGAAATGTGAAGAAAAGTAGTTTACTAAATTATAAAATA
>NW_011485451.1:4570-5233 GCF_000754665.1 Bison bison bison | reverse complement strand
TCACATTCATACACAACTACTGGAAAAACCATAGCTTTGACTAGATGGACCTTTGTTGGCAAAGTAATGTCTCTGTTTTTTAATAAGCTGTCTAGGTTGGTCATAAATTTTCTTCCAAGGAGTAAGCATCTTTTAATTTCATAGCCACAGGAGACACAGTTTCCATCCCTGGATCAGGAAGATCCCCTGGAGGAAAGCATGGCAACTCACTCTAGTATTCTTGCCTGGAGGATCCCATGGACAGAGGAGCCTGGCATTCTACAGTCCATAGGATCGCAAAGAGCCTGACATGACTAAAGTGACTTAGCATGGATGCATGCACACCACTGTTGACTGAAAAAAAAAAAAGCACAACCTAAAAGTTGACAATTATATTTTATTTGGTGGACAAAACTGATGACTTAAGCCCGGGACACAGCATCTCAGATAATGCTGATAAACTGTTCTGATTAGGCAAGGGGGAAGCCAGGATATGTAGGAGTTTCTACAATAAAAGACCAGGTAGTTAGAACATCAAATGATTATTGTTAATAATAAAAGAAAACCAGGCATCTCGAATTAAGGACTTTAGCTCTTTTCTATGTATGGGAAGATGCAAGAGTCTGGGCTCACTGAAATAACTCCTTGGATATGCACCTCAGCTATCTGGGGCCAAAGTCTTTT
>NW_011485451.1:0-579 GCF_000754665.1 Bison bison bison | reverse complement strand
CATTCTTTGATATTGTCTTTCTTTGGGATTGGAATGAAAACTGACCTTTTCCAGTCCTGTGGCCACTGCTGAGTTTTCCAAATTTGCTGGCATATTGAGCGCAGGAGTTTCACAGCATCATCTTTTAGGGTTTGAGATTGAATTGCTCAGCTGAAATTCTATCACCTCCATTGCTGCTGCTGCTACTGCTAAGTCGCTTCAGTTGTGTCCGACTCTGTGTGACCCCATAGATGGCAGCCCAGTAGGCTTCCCCGTCCCTGGGATTCTCCATACAAGAACACTGGAGTGGGTTGCCATTTCCTTCTCCAATGCATGAAAGTGAAAAGTGAAAGTGAAGTCACTCAGTTGTTTCCGACTCTTAGTGACCCCATGGTCTGCAGCCTACCAGGCTCCTCCATCCATGGGATTTTCCAGGCAAGAGTACTGGAGTGGGGTGCCATTGCCTTCTCCACCTCCACTAGCTTTGTTCATACTGATGCTTCCCAAGGCCCACTTGAGTTCATACTTTAGAATGTTTGACTCTAGGTAAATGATCACACAATTGTGGTTATCTGGGTCATTAAGATCCTTTTGCATACT
>NW_011485450.1:13864-14918 GCF_000754665.1 Bison bison bison | reverse complement strand
CAGAGAGAAAAAGGGCAACACATATGCTACTTCTACCCATTTCCCTTGTTCCTTACAGAACCGGTCTAATTGTAGAACAGTATTATACTTAAGAGATTCTCCAACTGGCCACCGTTTGCCATCCTCCAATGGATACCGTGGCCATGCAGTATCACATAGGAAAACCAGGTGTGTCTTCTTTAAGCCCTGGGGATAAAATCTATCCCAGTTTTTCAGGATACAGTTCAAAGGAGTGAGGCTGGAATTGTTAGCTCCCATCTGTAAGAGAGAAAAAAAGCGACCAAGGCCATTTTTCTACCAGAGGCGTCCCTCCCTGCTCTAGATGAGGGTGTCGACAGACGTTACACCAAAAGCTTTTCCTTCCTGGTCGGACTTAGTCTGTCCCTTACAGACACAGGTGCCGTACTCATCCCTCCCAGTTCTACCACCGAGATGGGGTGGGGATGTACCAGGGGTAGACTTGATAGCATCCCTACTTGACGTCCAGCTCTTCACCTTTAACATTGCTTGCCTCTGATATCACCCAGGGTGAATCAGAGTAACCTTCCGGAATGCCTCCCAAGCTAAGACTGCTGTGGGAAACATTTGTCACCTGAGTGCCTGTGCACGACCCTATTTCCTGACCACAATAAGACCGACACGAGCATAAAACTGAGATGTTCTTTCCAAGCATCACCACACCAGTATAAGAGCCTCCTCTGATCTACTAAGAGCCGGCATTACCAAAGAAAAAAACCCATTGTAGTCCCAATAACCTCTAACCTCAGAGATGTTCTGGGAGCTAGAGCTCCATCTAGCTTCCGAACTTTCGATTCCTAGCGAGGCTAGGTGCTTTCTTGACTACCAATCCAAGTTTGGGACCTAAGCCACAGTACAAAATAACAGTATAGATCACAAGTCCCTTGAAAGTCTATGATCCGATAGTTTAGGTTAGTACTTCTAATTCCCAAGGAGTTATGAAATGGTCAAAGAGACCGAAAAGTTTGAGAAAGGAGAGTTCGGTCCACACGCTTTGCCCATTTCTGGTCAGTTCCCGAAGGAGACATTGGGTGCC
>NW_011485450.1:7890-12933 GCF_000754665.1 Bison bison bison | reverse complement strand
AGTCTTTAATAGACTTCTTTCAAATTCTGACAAATACACTAGGTGTTTGGTTTAGATATGCAGAACTAAAAATATCTAAAGGAGAGATTTTTAATTACTTAGTTCAATCCATGAAATTCCTGAGAATTCTATCTGGAAGAAAGAATAAGAAAGAGTATGGGGGACTTCCCTGGTGGTCCAGTGGCTAAGACACTAGTCCCAATGTAGGGGGCCTGGGTTTGATCCCTCGTCAGGAAACTAGATTCCACATGCCACAGTGAAGACCTGAAGAAGCCAAATAAATAAATAAATAAAATTCAGGAGCAAAACAACAATATATATTTTTAACAAATGGAATATGGTCTTTGCAGTCTGAGAGACCTGGCCGTTTTCTTTTTCATGGCAGCATGCAAACAGGATTTATTTCAGAGAGAAAGTATAAAACTCTCAGCATAGACACAGAGGAGATGAAGTGCCCCAGACCGGGGCTTTTCAGTGCAACTTTAGATAAGTTACTTAACCTCTCTGAGCCTCAATTTTTAAAGAAATTTCCCTGTTTTATTCATACTTTTTAAACTATTTTTTAATTGGAGGAAAATCGCTTTACAATGTTGTGATGGTTTCTGCCATAAAAACGTGAAATGCTTCACCAATTTGCATGTCATCCTTGAGCAGGGACCATGCTAATCTTCTTTGTATGATTCTAATTTAAGTATATGTGCTGCCAAAGTGAGCACTGAGCCTCAATTTCTTCATCTATGAAATGGGAATGATACCTCCCTTGCAGGACTGTTGTGAGGATCACATGCCAGGTATATATTAAGTACTCAATACATGTTCATATTCTCCTCCATTAAACACCATCTTATTTTTTACTTTGCTCACCAAGAACACACGCTTGGGCCTGAAACAGCCTAGGTTCAATGGCCTGATCCCACAATTTTAGCAACTCGGTGATTTGGGACAAGTTGTTAACAATCTCAGAAGCACTGTTTTCTCATCTGGAAAATGGAGTTAGCAACAACAGTGCCCAGCTGCAGGAAGCATTCATGAACTAGTCACATCCATTAGAATCACATTAAATCACCATGGAGACAGCAGGGATACTGAGAGAGTGCTGATGCTGAGTGGCTGCTGAGTTGGTGACGAGGGGTCAGCCAGGTGGCCAGGAGGAGGCTTCATCCTTCTCTTTCTTGATTTTACCTTTACTTGCCCCACTTTTCTTTTTTTTAATATTTTAAATTATTTTATGGCTATGCTGTTGCTGCTGCTGCTGCTGCTAAGTCGCTTCACTCATGTCCGACTCTGTGCGACCCCATAGACGGCAACCCACCAGGTCCCCTGGTCCCTGGGATTCTCCAGGCAAGAACACTGGGGGTGGGTTGCCATTTCCTTCTCCAATGCATGGAAGTGAAAAGTGAAAGTGAAATTGCTCAGACGTGTCTGACTCTTCGTGACCCCATGGACTGCAGCCCACCAGGCTCCTCCACCCATGGGATTTTCCAGGCAAGAGTACTGGAGTGGGGTGCCATCCCCTTTCAGTTCAGTTCAGTTCACTTCAGTTCAGTCGCTCAGTTGTGTCCAACTCTTTGCGGCCCCATGAATCGCAGCACGCCAGGCCTCCCTGTCCATTACCAACTCCCAGAGTTCACTCAGACTCACATCCATCGAATTAGTGATGAAATCCAGCCATCTCATTCTGTTGTCTGCTTTTCCTCCTGCCCCTAATCCCTCCCAGCATCAGAGTCCTTCCCAATGAGTCAAATCTTTGCATGAGGTGGCCAAAGTACTGGAGTTTCATCTTTAGCGTCATTCCTTCCAAAGGACACCCAGGACTGATCTCCTTTAGAATGGACTGGTTGGATCTCCTTGGAGTCCAAGGGACTCTCAGGAGTCTTCTCCAGCAGCACAGTTCAAAAGCATCAATTTTTCGGCACTCAGCTTTCTTCACAGTCCAACTCTCACATCCATACATGACCACTGGAAAAACCACAGCCTTGACTAGACAGACCTTTGTTGGCAAAGTAATGTCTCTGCTTTTCAATATGCTATCTAGGTTGTTCATAACTTTTCTTCCAAGGAGTAAGCGTCTTTTAATTTCATGGCTGCAGTCACCATCTGCAGTGATTTTGGAGCCCCAAAAATTAAAGTCTGACAGGGTTTCCACTGTTTCCCCATCTATTTCCCATGAAGTGATGGGACCAGATGCCATGATCTTAGTTTTCTGAATGTTGAGCTTTAAGCCAACTTTTTCACTCTCCTCTTTCAGTTTCATCAAGAGGCTTTTTAGTTCCTCTTCACTTTCTGCCATAAGGGTGGTATTCATCTGCATATCTGAGGTTATTGATATTTCTCCCGGCAATCTTGATTCCAGCTTGCCATCGCATTGGTGGGTCTGAATTGCAGCATGTGGGATCTTTCACTGTGGGGCGTGGGCTTCTCTCTAAATTTGGCTCCCAGGCTCAGTAGTTGTGACTTGTAAACTTAATTGCCCTGTGGCTTGTGGGATCTTAGTTCCCCCACCAGGGATCAAACCCTCGTTCCCTGCATTGGAAGGCAGATTTTTAACCACTGGACAACCAGGGAAAGCCCCTCCCCACTTTCTTTGTCTTTCTCCTTTATCTTCTCTCTCAGTTTCTGCTGTGTGAAAAATGGTTGCATCCAGAGCGGTATGACATGTAACCCATTTATTTTCTTTCCCTGCACGGCCTTCATAAGTCTTGTGTGTGTGCATGACTCCTTCTCAGTGCTGGGTTTTTGATTCCACGCCCCCAGGTAGAATACTGTGTGTTGAACTCTGTGCCATGGATTTGGTGCTGTGCACCCTCCTCTGCCTCTGATACCTCCAAGATGAAAAGACCCAATTGCTAAGAATCCTGGGGGCACAATTAATTCTCAGGAAGGACTACAACTTAGCATCTTTGCATTACTCTTTTACCTCTGAAAGAGCATAGTCTGCTTGTTCTGTCTTGTGGCCTCTTGTTTGATCATGCTATGCATAATAAATTAACGTGGCATTTCCAACAGGAGTAATTCTACTTACTTCTTTCCCTGAATAGTTAGACTGGGGCCAAATGGCTTCTTGTTTTTACTTAAGAGTTAAACAAAAGGGGCTTCCCTGGTGGTGCCGTGGTTAAGACTGTGCCTTCCAATGCAGAGGCTGCAGGTTCAATCCCTGATGGGGGAACCAAGATCTCACATGTCTCACTGCTCAAAAACCAAAACAAAAAACAGAAGCAATATTGTAACAAATTCAATAAGCAACTTTAAAAATGGTCCACATCAAAAATATGTATGTGCATGTGTACAACCCTTTGTACTAAATAGCTTGGCTTTTTACAGCAAACTAAGTTAGAAGCCAATTTGTTCAGACATGGATGCTTTGAAATGTAAATTCATAGTCCCTACTAACAAAGAACCATAGGAATTCAATGTCCTTTGCACATTTGGCAGCACAACGCAACTTTATGTCACGTATTTGGGAGGCTGAATGGTGCCATCATATAATCTTGGACTTAAACTTCAAAACCCTGGCTAGAATTTTCTGCTTAGCCTTTCCCCTACAACTGATAGTTTTACTCCAGAGCTAAAGACAAATGAAGAACAAAAACCGGCCGTTGCTGTGTTGATTATTACTTGCTCACCTATTTCTCTATTAAAAAAAATTTTAAGGTATAATTTTTTAATGAGGACCAATTTTTTTCAATGGCCACATCATACAGCATGCAGGATCTTTAGTTGGGGCATGCAAACTCTTAGTTGTGGCATGCAGGATACAGTTCCCTGACAGGGATGGAACCCAGCCCCTTTGCATTGGGAGCTCAGAGTCTTAGCCACTGGACCACCAGGGGAGTCCTAGACCCATTGTTTCTTGACTGCTTTCCCTTCATGCCTGCAGTCCCTTCTTCCCTTAAGATCATAAATAACTGAGACCTGTTTAAGGGCAAGCATTGTGGCCAGGCTTAGATCACAAAATGTCTTGGACCAAAATGAGGTCATGCTTGATTCTCTTTCTCCAGGGACCCCCTCCCCTATCTGATTACAACACCCAATGTTGACATAAAGGAAATTTCCAGTTATTGCAACCAGATCATCAGATGCTCTGGAACAAGCTCAAGACTGTTAGATTTGTACTCTTTGTATATTTCCTCTGGCTTCCCAGGTGGCTCAAGTGGTAAAAAAATCCACCTACCAATGCAGGAGATACAGGTTTGATCCCTGGGTCAGGAAGATCCCCTGGAGGAGGAAATGACAACCCACTCCAGTATTCTTGTCTGGAAAGTTCCATGGACAGAGGAGCCTGGCAGGCTACAATCCACGGGGTTACAAAGAGTCAGACACAGCTCAGCCACTGGACATACACACACACTCATGTAATTCCCCATATTTTGTCTTTCCTCTTGTCATGATAGGCATTAAAGTCTTAAAATGAGGGTCTACAAGGTTTTTTTCAGGGACAACCAAGAAGGGTGGTGGCTGACTAGCCCACTCAAGATGGCTGTTCCTTGCTCTCTGTCCGTCCCTTGCCCGACCAGTGCCTGCTTCATTTACACTTACTCTGGCCTTCCTACATACTTGCCTTGGGCACCAGCTAGTGATTGTTCTTATCAAAGGGGTGGTGAGGTGTGTGCCCTTCTTTTGGTTTCCCTGGTAATCGATGAGCCCATCTGACATCAACTCCCCTGTAACTGGCAATCTCCCCCTCCACCAGGAGCAAAGACTGCTGCCACATCCTGAAGGTGTCTGCTGCACAGGGTGGGGGGTCGTTCCAGGACTTTGCTTCAGACACAGAAGCTCCCCATCTGTCAAACCACTGATGTCTCTGTTGCCTGATGCACGTGTGCATGCTAAGGCACTTCAGTCAGGCCTGACTCTGCAACTTTATGGACTGTAGCCCGGCAGATTCCTCTGTTCATGGGATTCTCTGGTCAAGAACACTGGAGTGGGTTTGCCATTCCCTTCTCCAGGGGATCTTCCTGGTGCAGGGATCGAACCCCCATCTCCTGTGTCTCCTGCATTGCTAGTAGATTCTTCACCGCTGAGCCACCAGGGAAGCCCTCTGTT
>NW_011485450.1:3798-6917 GCF_000754665.1 Bison bison bison | reverse complement strand
GATGTAGAGAAGGAGTAAAGAGAGCAGGTGAGTAAGTCAGAAAGAGAAAAACAAATATTGTATATTAACACATGTATGATATGCATTATGGCAGGCTACAGTCTATATGACCAAAGTCACGACCAAAGTGACTCAACATGCATGCACCACACATATATACAGAATCTAGGAAAACAGTACTGATGAACCTGTTTACAGAGAAGAAATGGAGATGCAGATGTAGGGAATGGACTTGTGGACACGGCGGGGGAAGGAGAGGCTAGGACAAACTGAGAAGGTAGTATTGATGTATATACACTCACTCACTCTCAAAGTCACTCAGATGTGTCTGGCTCTTTGAGACCCCATGGACTCAGCCCACCAGGCTCCTCTGTCCATGGGATTTCCCAGGCAAAAATACTGGAGTGGGTTGCCATTCCCATCTCCAGGAGATCTTCCCAATCCAGGGATCAAACTTGAGTCTCCTGCATTGCAGGCAGATTCTTTACCATTTGAACCACCAAGGAACCCCCATGTATGCTCATAACTTGTGGGAGGCTGCTATATAGCACAGGGAGCCCAACCTGGAGCTCTGTGATGCCCTAGAGGGGTGGAATGCGGGGCAAAGGAGGCTCAAGAGCGTGGGGGGATACATATATGTATATCATTATAACTTGCTGGGAGCCAGCTAGAGACATTCCACTCATGACAAAGGTCATGAGGAAGGAGGCTCGGCACACGCAAAGGCGGGATCGAGCCTCAGGAGTCCCCCTGGATATTCTCGAGCATCTACCCCCAAAAACCAGAGTCTGCCTACTTTATTGCTTTGTGCTCTCACCTATAACTTTACTGGGGGCTGTCCCCTACCACCATCTCACTCTCTCTGTCAAAGAGTTAACTTACAGCTCCAATTAATGAAGTTCCTGGGCAATTAGGAGTGTTTAAATCCAAACCCCTCAGATAGCTCTCTAATTCGCCTGACAAGTTTACCCGGACTCCTACAGCTATGCATACGATTGTTTACAGTCTCTCAGCCTCGAGAGGCTTGGGAAGCTTAAGATATTCAAATAGATTAGAGCCTCTCAGAGAGTTAGAAACTGTCAGAATAAAGCTAGTAAACGATTTAATTGATGAGCCAATGCTTGTTGCCAAGTTTTCACATCCCCTGAATTGTATCCTTGAATGTGTATTAATTAATAGTTGGTATGTAGAAAAAATAAGTAGTGGCCTTGGTGTTAGTAACTTTAGACCCTTAAGGTAATAAATGCTTTCCTTTTTTGTAAACCCATTACACATCCACCCTACAGGAATGCAATTTTATCTAACATCTTCGGAAGATGGCGCCAAACCTTAAAATAATTACTCTTAGAGAAAATAAGTCTTATGGTTGATAAGTCTTTGTCAAGAGTCATAAAATGTTAATAGGCCTTCTGGCCAGAAGATGATGTAAATCACCTAAACCATTTGTATACGATAAATTTGCAGGAAAGAAACCCTGGTTTTTGATAAGGATCAAGGACTGCTGACTTTGCATCCCCTATTATCCTCTATGTGTAACTTAGGGTATAAAAGCCCCTGTTGAAAATAAAGCTACGGGCCTTGCTCACCAGAGCTTGGTCTCCCCGTATCATTTCACTCCTTAACTTCCAGCTGAGTCTCCATCTGGAGCGCAGATATCCTCTGTGACCATTTATTTGCCTGGGCTTCTAAGACCCACTCGAGAAGGTGTCTAAGGTGGGGGCACCTTCCGCTATTCGAGAGGGCACCTGCAGCCTCCGTGGTCAGAGCTAATCTGGTGTTATGGGTTATATTGATTTTCTGCGTAAACCAAGCTACTCAGTTTCTTTTCTCCACTGAATTTTCCTACTGAGCTATCCTCATTCTATTACTCTTTATATCTCTAATTAACATTTGAATAGGTCGCCGACGCCATCTCCCCTTCGAATACCCTGGATCAGCTGGGGCTGGACCTCAGCAGGTGGCGCCTGAGACAGGCGTTTCGAAGGTAAGTCCCCAACCCCATTCCCCCAGTGTTGAGTTCTTGGGACGGATAGGACCCCACTTAGGGTGCTGCAGACCCCCCTGTAGAATAGACAGGGTGAGAGGAGTGGGAAGTGTTGAAAGTGTTGAAGAGTTAGAGAGAAAAAACGGTTTCTAAAAAGGCTGACAAAAAAGGCCTAATCTTTTGATAGCTAAAAGCAAAATCTTTTACTATACTTAATTTTCTGACATGGGTAACACTGAATCAAATGAAAGACAACTCTTTATAGGAGTAATTTTACAGTTATTAAGTAAAAGAGGAATAAGAGTTAAAAAATCTGCCATTCAATCATTTTTTTTTTTTTCATTTGTACAAGACCACTGCCCTTGGTTTCTACAACAGGGCACTGTTAACCTAGATATCTGGGAAAAAGTAGGGAAACAGCTAAGAGCTTATTGTGTTCAGCATGGCTTGGAGAAAATCCCTACTTACACCTTTCCTCTGTGGAATATGACTAGAGATGCTTTAGATCCAGCTCATGAGTTTAAAATGTACCTGTTACAGAGGAAAGTTAAGTTGGAAAAGTACCTGTTAAACAGAAAAGCGAATCTGAAAAGGTACCTGTTATAAAGGAAAGTGAAAATGAAGAGGCTATACCTAGCTATTGGCAGCTAAACAAATGGCTAGCCGCTATGACTGCCAATGAGCATGTAAAAAATAGGGATGAGAAAAAAGATCAACTCTCCCCTCAGGATAAAAAAGATTTAGAAAAAACAACAGCTCGATACCATTCTGATGAGCATTGGTCTTTTTTAGCTAAAGATGCTCCTAAAAGTTTAAGAAAAACATCCCTAATCAGACCATCCGCTCCTAGGAGCTTGAGGGAAACATCCCCGATCAGATCGTCCGTAAGATTTAGTCACCAAACAGTTAAAGGATCTCCGGAACAGGAGAGGAGAAATACGGGATGCTCCCATCCCCCCATGCCTCCTCCTCCATGTCAGGGTAAGGGGCCTCTGCTAGGAGTTTCCCAGAGAAGGGTTTTCTCTAGTCCAGAGGATAAATTTGATCCTCACCTTGAGGCTTCTTTTCTAGTCCCTGCTGCAGTTTAGCCAGGGTAAAGAGGTTACAAAATAAATAAAAATATTCTCAAAAAAAA
>NW_011485450.1:0-655 GCF_000754665.1 Bison bison bison | reverse complement strand
GATTTAGGGAAACTTCACGATCAAATAGCAACCATGGAACACTCCCGATTAGATTTTACTGCTGCTGGAACAGCAAGTGATTTCTTCCATACTTTCTCTAACTACATCTCAGGAAAGAATATTCTGTCTACCGTCCTTAGCTATGCTGCAGTGGCTGCTTTAATTCTGCTTCTCATAATCATTCTCCCTTGTACTGTCAGGATTCTTAGGCAGAGCATTCAGAGGCTCGCGACTGAGCTACATCTGGCTGCTTTAAGAAATAAAAAAGGGGGAGATTCCGGGAGCCTGCAAGAGACATTCCACTCATGACAAAGGTCATGAGGAAGGAGGCTCGGCACACGCAAAGGCGGGATCGAGCCTAAGGAGTCCCCCTGGATATTCTCGAGCATCTACCCTCCTAAAACCAGAGTCTGCCTACTTCATTGCTTTGTGCTCTCACCTCTGACTTTACTGGGAGCTGTCCCCTACCACCATCTCGCTCTCTCTGACAAAGGGTTAACTTACAGCTCCAATTAATAAAGGTCCTGGGCAATTAGGAGTGTTTAAATCCAAACCCCTCAGATAGCTCTCTAACTCGCCTGACAAGTTTACCCGGACTCCTACAGCTATGCATACATTTGTTTACAGTCTCTCAGCTTCGAGAAGCATGGGAAGC
>NW_011485449.1:9755-14206 GCF_000754665.1 Bison bison bison | reverse complement strand
CAACTCAGGCCTTGACGTGAAGGGTTATCTATTCGAATCTCTCCCTGGCCTTGGACGCCGCCCTTCACGTCGGTGTGTGCGGTTGTGCAATCCTCCAGCCCTATAAAGGCGGTGACCCTGCCGCCTCTGGAGCCTCTGGAGCCCGGCCTCCCCTGAGCCTCCCTCCCTGGGCCTCTGGCCGCCGGCGGTCACCATGAGGGTCTTCCACCTGCTGCTGCTGGCCCTCGGCCTGCTTCTCTCCCAGCTGGGCCCAGGTGAGCCAGGACCCTGCAGCGCCCGGGGCTGGAACTTGGGGACGCGTCTGAGGTTGACCTTCTCTGCAACCCAAGCCCAGGGCAGCAGGAAGGCCTCTCTGGGGCTGAGCAGCCTGTCGGGGGCAGATGGCATGGGGTGGTCCGACCGAGGGGTCCAGGCCATGCTGAGTGCAAGGAGTGCACCTGCCTGCCTAGAGGCTCCCTGGGCTAGTTCTCCCAGGAGCCTGAGGGCAGCTGAGTGGCAGGAGGGCCCTCCTGTTTCTCTCTCATGTCTCCCTCAGGGCTCCCTTCCCTCTGCCTTTGGCGGGGATGCCAGGTGCCAGGCAGCCCCCACACCCCAAGCCCTGTCTCTGTCTTGGGATTCCAGAAAGTATCCTCTGTGAAGGGGACCCCTACTCCATCTGCAAGATGCCCCCTTACCCCCGAGAGGCACAGCATCCCAACCAGCCCAGAGGTGCACCCCGTCTCGCCAGGTCCCAGGGTGGGCCCTCCCAGGTGTTCTCCTGCAAGCAGGTGCCACCTGCCCTGCCCACAAGACCAGTTCTGCCAGAGTCTTTGACTCATGTGCAGACACTCAGGGATCCACCTTCCTTGAGAAATCCGCTCACATCCTCCAGGGTGGCCCATTCCCCAGTGCACTGCAGGGGAGCTCTGTGTCAGGCCAGGGGATGCCAGTTCCTCAGGTCAAAGCAGCAATGCCCCTGGTGTAAGAGAAGGTGATCCCCTGCCTGCCAGAAGAATCAAGAACACAGTTTATCCTAGCCCTGCCACTCACTCCCAGGTCATCTCCAGCCAGTCACCTCTTCTGGCTGTTAGTTTCCCCGTTGGCAGAGTGAGTGGGCTGCGGCAGAGGGCTCTAAGAGCATTAAGCTCTGGAATTCTCCGCAAGCCCTGCTGTGCTTTCCTCCAGGCCAGCACGTCGTTGCGCAGTTGTGCCTCACTTACTCCAGGGGTTCCTCAGAGCTCCCCTCAGACAGCTGGGTTCCAAAGTATTCCAATACAGAACTTTAATGTTTCCAGTCGGGACCCTTAAGAGACTCAGAGAAATCCATGCAGTGTCCTGCTGTTATCACACTCATCTCACAGCACGTGTGTTCATGAGCAGCCGTGCAAAGTCTCTTACCGCAGCTCAGTTCACACTCAAAATGTTTGAAAGCCACTATATTAACATGAAGAGTTGTTTTCAGTCTGTGACATCTAAGTAGGATTACAGGCATCTCATCCAAAGCCTCGAAAAAGCGTGTTCCTGGGGACATGCAGGAGGAACTGTGCTTACTAATCACTCCTTCCAGAAATGGCAGCTGATCTGATGGTGTGCCCGGTGTAAACTGGACTGGCTTAGATACTGCCCTTGGACGACAGGCAAGCCCTGTCTGCACAGAAGCAGCAGCAAAGAGGGCCTCAGGATGGGGACCTTCAGGACTGCTCGCCGAGCCCAACTCCTCTTCTAGAAGGGGCGGATTGGGGTCCTCCCCACCTCTGGGCTGGAGCTGGGGGGGCCTGAGCGGTGGGGTCCCTGCAGATGGAGCACCCCCTCTGAGCCCTGAGATGCTCACACCAGGAAAGGGGCTGCAGGGAAGGGCAAGCTCGATACCACGTTTTCTGGGGGATGCGAAACTTCTGGAGGGGAGGAAGACCCCAGGTGTTTTCTGCATCAGAACACACCAGGGTCCCCAACCTGTGTCCCAGGGTTGAGGTGCCCCGTGCTCAGCTGCCAGCTGGGGTGTTTCCCCTCCTTGTGGTTGCGTGTTCGTTGCTGTGTGCTGGTTGTTGCAGCTGCTGCAGCCGCCCCTGCAATACCCGCCCTGCCAGCAGGCTGCCCCAATGCCAGAGGCCTGGGGCTAGTGCAGGGAGGGAGGCGGCACTGCTCAGCCACCCCGAACCCCTACAGGGTCGGTTCACTCCTTTTCTGGAAGAGCCCTCAGACCGGGTCGTTTCACAGGTGGGGAATCGAGGCCCGTGAGGCCCCGGGGAACCAGCGCTTTGTGGTCACTGCAGGAGATCCTAAGACTTGGTGCTCTCTTGAGCAGTCTTCCTCCCGGTCAGAGAAAAAGGCCCGTGTCGCCCACTGTTAGCTTACACGGGTGGTCTTTGTGTGAACATGGAATAATGTCACAGTGGCAAGGCCACCCAGGTCCCTGCAGAAGCTGGACAGGAGCCCAGCAGAGGTGCTGAGAAAAGCTGAGGCTGTGTCCTCGCTGTTCAAGGAGTATTGGGCGAAGAGCTGCTGCAGGCAGGCATTGCCCTGGGATGAGGGGACGCGTCAGGGAACAGCCCCGAAATCCATGGCCGCACATTTGAGAAGCAGAGCACAAGCAAACCGGTTACAGAATTCCTTAGCTAGTGACAGTTGTGCTGTGAAATGCTGTTAAGGGCACAATGCTAGGGGAACATGTGACGATGAGAGCTGACGGGGCCTCGAGGAGCCAGGAAGGCTTTGTTGAGGATGCTGAGAAGTGAGGGAATGATGAAAGTCATTTTTGAGCTCATGGAATTTTCAAAATAATATTTCTTTTAACTCTCTCCCAATTAAAAGTCAGGATATGTCACACACAAAAAATCAGATTTTTATCTTCTTTTCTTAAAAAAGTTTTAAAATTTTATTTAACTTTTAATTTTATATTGGAGTATACTTGATTAAAAATGTGTTATGTTCAAGTGCACAGCAACATAATTCAGTTGTATGTATACATGTATCTACTCTTTTTTCAAAATCTTTTCCAGTTCAGGTTGTTACATAATACTGAGCAGAGTTCCCTGTGCTATTCGGTAGGTCCTTTTGGTTGCGTTCTCCGTGGCTTCAGTCAAAGTCTGTCTCTGTGACGCCATGGAGTGTAGCTCGCCAGGCTCCTCTGTCCATGGGATTCTCCAGGCAAGAACACTAGAGTGGGTTGCCATGCCCTCCTCAGGAGATCTTCTTGACCCAGGGGTTGAACCCAAGTTTCCTGTGTCTCCTGTATTGCAGGCAGATCCTTTACTTGCTGAGCCACCAGGGAAGCCCTTTGGTTATCCACATCAAATATAGCAGTGTGTACATGTTATCTTCTCCTAAAGACACAACAGATGTGGCAGACTCCTGTATGGCAGCAGTGAGCTGCGGCTAAAGAGTGGCTTTGCCTCCACACAGGATGCACTCCTCAGGACACCGCAGACCCCACCAGTCCCTACTGCCTCACCTCAGCCCATTTCACAGAGCTGTGTTATCTGCCTGGCCAAGGTGGGAATCTGGATTTTCAGCCCGAACTTAACTAAACCAGTGAAAGTGAAACTGTTCAGAGTCATTTTTGCCCGGGGGTGTTTCTGAAGAGCTCTGGTACCAAAGTTCTTTATCTCTTAGCCCAGAAAAGAATTCAATGACAGGCAAAGTGATAGAAGTGATTTATTAGAATACAATATTTATGAGGTTTAAAAGTGGGCAGGCAATGGGGTGCTGCACGCCAAAAACTTACAGCCTTCTTTTATAAGCAATGGAAAAGTGGGGAGGGGGAGAAGATCTTCTTTGACTTTCTTAAGTGGACATCATGCTTCCAACATTGCTCCTCCTCCAAATTGAGCAGGGGCGTTTTCTCGTCCCTTCCTGGTCAAGCTAAGTCCACAACTTAGTTTTACTATGTGTGCAGAGAGCATGTCCTGGGGGTCATTGACTCACTGAGCTCACTGGGCAGATGTGGGTCTCATGCCGCCGTTGTTTTACTGTTTTGAGCCATGCCTCTTGCCTCTGCTGCACGGTTTGGTTGCTAAGCAATGTGCTTGGTTTTGGGGTTAAGCAAACCTGCTCTCTCGAGTGATCACTAACTTACAGGGGTCTCCCATATTTTTCTGCTTGCAATCCCCTAGTGGGATTAACTATTTCATCACCTATTTTGTCTCTTCACTCTGCCTCTGTCAAAACGAGAGGGGGCAAGGACAAACCACATGGAAGGAGAGCTGGTGTGAGAGCCCAGGAGGTAGGCGAGCCGCTCAGTCGTGTCCGACTCTTTGTGACCCCACGGACTGTAGCCTGCCAGGCTCCTCCATCCATAGGATTTCCCAGGCAAGAATACTGGAGTAGGGTGCCACTTCCTTCTCCAGGGGATCTTCCCCAACCCAGGGATTGAACCCTGGTCTCCTGCATTGCAGGCAGACTCTTTACCATCTGAAAATCCAAGGGATCCCCTTGAAAGCCCAGACATCCAGATAAAAAAAAAAAAAAAAAAA
>NW_011485449.1:3762-9655 GCF_000754665.1 Bison bison bison | reverse complement strand
CAAGGACAAACCACATGGAAGGAGAGCTGGTGTGAGAGCCCAGGAGGTAGGCGAGCCGCTCAGTCGTGTCCGACTCTTTGTGACCCCACGGACTGTAGCCTGCCAGGCTCCTCCATCCATAGGATTTCCCAGGCAAGAATACTGGAGTAGGGTGCCTTTTCCTTCTCCAGGGGATCTTCCTCCACCCAGGGATTGAACCCTGGTCTCCTGCATTGAAGAAGGAAAAAAAAAAAAGAAAATAGAGCTCTCACTCTTACTCTAGTCCTCCCAGCTCCACTATGGGGAGGAAGAATCATTACCCCCATTCTGTGGCTTAATAACTTGGCTAAAGTCACATGATTGGTAACAGACAGAGCAGCGACTCTGTCAAACCCAGGCCATCAGCTCCAACTCTGCAGGGCTGTCAAGGCACAAAGTGTGCTGGGACCAGGGTGAGGGGTCAGGAGAGGAGCCAGGGATGTAGGGAAGCACAGGTCAATCAGGCCTGAGGCAGCAGGAGACCCCATCTGTGTTCAGGTGGGCCCCAGAGGCTTTCAAACCAGAGTCACAGAATCAAACATGGCTTCTTCTTTGTAAGGATCTATTTCTTCATTTTGGCTGTGCTGGGTCTTCGTTGATGTGAGGACCTTCTCTAGCTATGAAGCGGGGGCTGCTCTTTGTTGCGTGTACAGGCTTCTTGTTGTAGTGGCTTCTCTTGTTGGGGATGAGCACGGGCTTTCCAGAACATGGGCTTCGGTAGTTGCGGATCCCACGCTGTAGAGCACAGGCTCAGTAGTGTGGCACGTGGGGCTCAGTTGCTCTGAGGCATGTGGGATCTTCCTGGACCGGGGATCAAACCCATGTCTCTTGCATTGCAAGGCAGATTCTTAACCACTGGACGGCCAGGGGTGCCCCAGACATGGCTCCTTTAAGTGCTTGGTCTCCTGGGTGTGGAGGCTGGACAGAGGAGAGGCCCTGTAATCTGGAGTAGTTTTTTATAGATTCTACATAGCAGCCGTGTCAACTGTAAGCATGACAAATATCTTCCCTCACCTTGTGCCTTAGTTTTTCACTCTCTGAATTTTCCACATTATTTTAAGGTGGTTAAGGGTGTCATATTTTTTCCTTTAGCGTTAGTACTTTGATGCCTTAAGAAATCTTTTTCTAGCCCAAAGGCATGAAGAGTGTTCAGTGTTGTCTTCTGAGGGCTTATTGATTTTCCTTTTACATCTAGGTTGATAATCATCTGGCAGTGATTTTTAATGTGCATGTATGGTGTGACTAAGGGTAAAGGGTTTATTTTTTCCATTATGAATATTTAATTGTTCCAGAACCAAGCATGGAGGAGACCATTTTCCTCCACTGTTATGCTGAGCCACTGTTGTTCAACTTTCAGTATCTGCATGGATCTCCTTGGGCATCTTCTGCTATTCTGTTTGTATATTCGTCTGCCCTGTTCCGTTGGTATGTTTGTATCCTCACCATCTGGTCTAATTACAGTGGCTCTATGCTGCTGCTAAGTCACTTCATTCGTGTCTGACTCTGTGCAACCCCATAGACGGCAGCCCACTAGGCTCCTCTGTCCCTGGGATTCTCCAGGCAAGAATACTGGAGTGGGTTACCACTTCCTTCTCCAATGCATGAAAGGTGAAAGTGAAGTCGTTCAGTCGTGCCCGACTCTTAGCTACCCTGTGGACTGCAGCCTAACCAGGCTCTTCCGTCTATGAGATTTTCCAGGCAAGAATACTGGAGTGGGTTGCCATTGCATTCTATAATTAGTCTCAAAATCCAGTAAAGCAAGTTCTCCTGCCTTCTTTGCTAAGACTGCCTTAGCTATTCTTGGTCCTTTGAATTGCCACAAAAATTTTAGAATCAGCTCGTGAAGTTTCATTGCAAGAATCTCCTGGGATTTTCATGGTTTTGGGGCTAGCACTGCAGTTTAATTGGGGGAAAATTAACATTTTAAAAATAATTAACCTCCAATGCTTAAGCATAGCATTTCTATTTATTTAGGGCATCTTTAAATTACAAAAAAAAAAAAATACTGTATTCTTTACAGATAGAGATATTGCACATTATATTTTAGATTTGTAACAAGGCATGTTTTATGCTCTTCTATAAGGTGTTTTTATTTCTTTCTTTTTTTTTCCTGTTGATTGCAGAAGTAAAATTCTTTGTTTTCTTTTTGTATATTGATCTCATGGACAGCAAATTTGCTAAGCTTTCCTGTTAATTCCTTTTAGACTGCCTACATATAATCATAATATCTGCAAATAGAGACAGATTTTTATCTTCCTTTCCAACGCTTCTACCTTTTGTTTCTTTCTTTCTTATCTTATTCCCATGGCTAGTGCCTCAAGTACGATGTGGAATGATAATGACTAGCAGTTACGCTCATCTGATTGCCATCTCGTGGAATGTTTCAGTGCTTGACCATTAAGTGTACAGTGTGCTGTAGGCTTCTGTAAGTACTCTTTATCAGGTTAAGGAAGTTTCCTCCAGTTCCTTATTTGGTAGGAGTTCTTTCTTTCTTTTTTTCAATCATGAATCAATGTTGAATTTTTTCCAATACTTTCCTGCATCTTTAACATAATATAACTATTGACTGATTAGATAATCAGAACATTTAATCTCAATTCCTCTGTCAGTTAGTTAGGAAAAAGTGATACATTTCTTGGAGAATTAAATGCAGCCATAATGGGATGGACATGTACACAGTGCTATATATAAAATGGTTTATATAAAATGGTATATATAAGTACTATACCTCCAACAAGGACGTATTGTATAGCACATGGAACTCTGCCCAATGTTACACGCCAGCCTGGATGGGAGGAGCATTTGGGGTATAATGGATACATGTATATGCATCGGTGTGTCCCTTTGCTGTCCGCCTGAAATTATCACAACATTGTTAATCAGCATTACTCCAATATAAAATAAAAACTTTAAATTTAAAAAAAAAGTAACCATAAAAGTGCTGTTTCCCGACCGAAAGAAAGATGACCAGCCTCAGAATCTTGAAAATGATTGAGATCACATAATCTAGTCTCCTTAATTTTAAATTTGAGAACTGGGGTTCAGAATGTTTGAGTGCTTTGCTAAAAATCACACAGACTCATTCTAGATAAGGAACGTAACCAAAGCACTCTGATGAGATATGCTGCTATTCCTTTTTGGCCTTATAATGTGCTGAATCTTCAAAGATAATGCCAAAAAATGAGGGCTCACTAAGGGTGGAGACACCATAACCCACCAACATTGAGGGGGCTCTTCAGATGCCGTGTTTCACGAGCAGCTCCACAGGTCATCTTGGGGTGAAGCTCTTGCAAGGGAAACCCCTGTGACGTGCTTTGCAAAGGGCTGTCTGTCCTGCTTTCCCCTGAAATCCCTGTGGTCGCAAGCCAGGAGTCTGACATGGTTGCTTTTCCCTCCTCTCAGGTGCCGGCCAGCTTACGGCTCTCGGCCAGCGGTCTGACAGCTACATATGTGCCAGGAAAGGGGGGACCTGCAACCTATCGCCCTGCCCCCTCTACAACAGGGTCGAAGGCACCTGCTACAGGGGCAAAGCCAAGTGCTGCATCCGTTGACTCTGAGCTGGGAGCGACGGCAGAGGGCACTCAGGAGCCACGTGGAGTATTTGTAACCATTGTTTTAATAAAAGGAATTTGTGAGGTGGACGTCCTTGAGACTAGAATGAGTCTTGTGTCTCCTTTTGGAAGGGATTAAGAAAGTTTGAAGTTTGAAAGCGCAGACAGGCCAGGCCGCCTAGCCCACCAAGTATGGGACTGGGGGATGCTGACGAGGCCATGAGCCTTGCCACCTCCACTCTGATCCATCACCAGATCTACAGGTGAGCGATGCAGAGGGTCCAGTGAGACCGAGAGCACATGATAAATGACACAGCCTCAGGCCCCCCTCATTCGTAGCAGAAGCTCATCCCAGACCCAGTGATCTCAGCAGCCTGTCCATCTGCTGAGCCCAGAACTGCTGCCCCTGCTCCTCCCTGGGCTGGGACAGTGGGCTGTGGGTTGGTTAACCTTAGCATTTGAGAACTTTCATTAAGACCATAAAACTATCCCGAGTAAGGAGGCCTAATAGCTGGTTCCTGGAGGACCATTTCGAACTCCGGCACAGTCACATGATCTACTTACACATCACTCACAGAAGCATCTCCAGGACCACTGCCCCTGCCTTTTGTCATCTCTGCACCACGAGGCCTGTAGACACCCACTGCTGGGAGAAAGAGGGTTGCCTTCCCTTTACTCCAATAAATTTCTTACAACTCCTGATGATACACACACACACTGTCCTCTACTTCATCTGGCAAGAGTAAGTCCACATTCCACTTCGATCAATCACAAGCACACATAAAAATCAAGCAATGTAAAAACATGGGGGAATTCCCTGGTGGTCCAGTGGTTAGGGGAGTGAGTAGTATCAACTAAGTCCTTGTGGTTTATGAGACAACAGATGGTGTTTAAAGTTGATAAGTGAAAATAAGAGGGTAAGCATGTCATTCAGAGAAGGACCAGTGGAAGGCAGTGGCTTCCAGTTATAAATACTTTGAAGAATTTCGTTTTCACAAAATACATGTATATTTGTGTAAAATGTATGCAGAGTTTGTATGCAGAACATATATTTTGAAGAAGCCAGACATGACTGTTGTCCAATGGAAAAGCCACAGTCATCTAAACACACCATCATCAGTGCCCCTCCTTAGAGCAGTATCTACGAGATTTGCATCTGTGTGGCATCTGTGTGGCATCTGTGTGTCAATCTTCAGCACTGACATTTTGCCAGAGAATGGCCTGTTCCTAGGAGGTACGAGCTGAAGTATTTAGGACTGGCTGAAATGGCATCACTGACTCGATGGACGTGAGTCTGAGTGAACTCCGGGAGTTGGTGATGGACAGGGAGGCCTGGCCTGCTAGGATTCATGGGGTTGCAAAGAGTCGGACACAACTGAGCAACTGAACTGAACTGAACTGAAATGTCACAAAGCTGGCAACATCCTCTCTAATCACTCAAATCAAATTAAACTTGCAAAGCAATTACAACTAGTGGATCCAGAGGGAGGGTGTATGGATACGCACTGTACTAATCTTGCCTGTGTGTCCATCTGAAGCTTCTCAAGATGAAAGTCAGGTTGGAAGCAGGATGAAAAACATCATCAGAACCAAGATTTTTGATGTAAGAGAAGATTCATATAAAATTAAAAGGTTATATTAAAATCCTATAGCCTTAAATTTGAATTGGATATATTAGTTTAAAATCTGGACTTTTCCCCTCTTAACAAGTGTATATTTCTCAGCCCTACCCCTACAAATGCAGAGACAGTGAAGTAGCAATGAGCACCCCTAGCACACAAGCCATGGGTCATTCATTACCTTTCCCACTAGAAAGAACCAGGATGTCTTACAGAAACAGTAGGTTCCAAGTACGGAGCATGAGATGGACAAGATGAGTCTGGGGTATCTCGTGCTAGAGAGTAGAGAAGTTACCAGAGGCTGGTGAATGTGCAGAGAACACTGGCTCCAATCTGAGGGGGACTCCCTAGGCTAGGATGGAGCATTTTACATCCTGGCAGAGAATTATGACTACAAATGATTAAATATATAAAATATATAAACACATTAAATACACAAAAATATAACAGTAAATTATATCTTAAACACCAAACATAGAAAAAACCATGAGGTCGTACTGATACTTAAAAAACAATATTATTTACACTTGGAGTTTGTTAAGGTGCCAACTTATCACTCTGGAAACTGGTATATAAGAGAAAAGATTAAGCATTTATTCTGCCCTTCTTGTAGAAACTGTATTTTAGGGTAAACAACCATTCAGTTCAGTTCAGTCACTCAGTCGTGTCCGACTCTGTGCAACCCCATGAACCACAGCATGCCAG
>NW_011485449.1:2574-3662 GCF_000754665.1 Bison bison bison | reverse complement strand
GCAATCTTTCCCAACATCAGGGTCTTTTCAAATGAGTCAGCTCTTTGCATCAGTTGGCCAAAATACTGGAGCTTGAGCTTCAACATCAGTCCTTCCAATGAACACCCAGGACCGATTTCCCTTAGGATGGCCTGGTTGGATCTCCTTGCAATCCAAGAGACTCTCAAGAGTCTTCTCCAACACCACAGTTCAAAAGCATCAATTCTTCGGCACTCAGCTTTCTTTATAGTTCAACTCTCACATCCATACATGACCACTGGAAAAACCATAGCCTTGACTGGATGGACCTTTGTTGGCAAAGTAATGTCTCTGGTTTTTAATATGCTGTCTAGGTTGGTCATACTTTCCTTCCAAGGAGTAAGCGTCTTTTAATTTCATGGCTGCAGTCAAAAAACAACCATTACATGAGTGAAATATTTATAGAAATTTCCAGCTAATAAATGAAGAATGGATAATAGAATTGGAAAATCACCATTTTGCACCCCTGAATGAAATCATAGAACTAAAACAATGTCATTGGATGGCTTTAAAACATGCACTGGAAAGCCTGGCAGGGAATTTGATGATAGAAAATTAAGGCTGAGACCAACTCAACTCAATGATCAACCTTGTCCTCACTGTAAGCTTACAAGACTCTAAGTTCATGGACCTCCTACTGTGATTCAGAGAAGTGCACACCACCACCCAAGAAATATTCTGGCCAAAAGCATGTCCACTGAAAAAAAATGCACAACCTAAAAGTTGAGAATTATGTTTATTCGGCCGGTAGTTTTAGGGAGAGAGCTTCTCAGATAAAACTTTGGAAAAGGAAGTGGTGAACCCAGTATATATGCCAAGATATACAGGAATTTTTGTGATAACAACACGTAGTGAGAACAAAAGGTTACTGGTAATAAAAGAAAAACCGATATCCCCAGTTAAGGAATTTAGCACTTTTCTAGGTATGGGAAGATGCAAGAGTTTGGGCTCACTGAAATCATTCGTCGGCTCTCTGGGGCCAGGATCCTGTGTTTTCTCATCCTGGGTTTCCTCAAGCTGCACCATCAGGGGTGGCTGCAGTGTGATGGCTACTAGATAGTGGGTATTTC
>NW_011485449.1:1076-2328 GCF_000754665.1 Bison bison bison | reverse complement strand
CTGAGTTCCCTCAGGGTTCACCAGCAGTTGAACCTGAAACTAATCAAGTTTCTACATCTAACAATTTACTGGAAATGCAAAAGTTAGAGAAACAAGTAAAACAACTGCTCAAGGAAGCAATAAGTCAAAGTCAGAACATGAGATGCTGCACAGGAAAAACAAACTATTTTTTGTTTACAAAAATAATGGCCTGAGGAGAAAGGATTAGAGAGAAAAGAGGCAAAACAACCAATGGGTGGGCCTTGTTTGGATTCTGTATCAAACAGACCAGTTACAAGAAAACATTTTTGAGAGGGCCAGATAAGCTTGAATATGGACTGGGTAATATCAGAGGCTTCTTATTGACTTGATTAGGGTACCAGCAATGTGGCAGTTATGCTGGAAGAGAAAGGGCCTCATCAGCTAAAGAAGCTCACTGAAGGGCTGAGCAGAGAAATGACAGGGTACCCTGGATTTGCTTCAAAACAGTCTAGCACAAAGAAAAGGAAAGGGAAAATGCTCTGTGGTGACCTCAGTAGGAAGGAAATCCAGGAAAGAAGGGATACATGTATTCATGCAGCTGATTCACTTTGCTGTACAGTAGAGACTAACACAACGTTGTAAAGCCACTATAGTCCAATTAAAAAAGAAATGAATACATAAATAAAAATTAAAGAGTACACACTTCCCATTTCAGTCAAAAAAAGAAAAGGAAGAGAGAAATAAAGACATGAAAAGTACAGAGCTGAAAAACGATTTGCAAAATATTGAGAAATACCAAGAAGCGAGGAAATAGGAATATGATGATTCATTATACGTTTGTGTGTATTTGACATTAGTCAGATCTGAGAGTTTTAAAAGAGAAGAAGAAAAGGAAAGAAAGGAGTAGCGAGGAGGGAGAGAAAGAGAAAAGTCATGAGTTAGCGATGCTACAAAGGTTATTCTTTTGTCTTTCAGTAATATCACGACTGGGCATTCGCCATAAGAAAGGAAAGCAGCCAAGGAGGACTTTACAAGCCCCTTCAGCCGCAGGGTCACCTCCGCCCCCCAGCCCTGTCCCTCCGGAGCCGTCGTGTGAGGAGGACGCCCCGAGCCCCAGGCCCCCCAGGTCGGTCCGGGAGCAGGTCCGGGCGCGCCCGTCTCACAGGAGCGGAGCGCAGGTCTGCTCGCGGAGCCTGCTCCCCGGAACCAAGTCGTCCCTGTGGATTTGGGTGTGAGTCTCCGAGTCCTCTCCTGCTCTCTGCTCTTCCCAGTGAACAGCCAGGCTCCACTG
>NW_011485449.1:0-748 GCF_000754665.1 Bison bison bison | reverse complement strand
CCGTCAGGGAGGTCTCGCCGGGTCTGTTCTGCTCCAGCCTCCGGGGGTGTGGTCGTGGGGCGCGTTTCTGTTGAACAAGAGGAGATCCGAGCCTCCCTTCATGGTGGCCCGCAGGGACTGGTACCCGGGAACAAGGGCCGAGAGCTGGGGCTGCTCCGGGCGGGACCGCCTGCCTCTCTGGACGGAGCTGAGTGCAGAGATTAGACAGACCACCAGAAACGCGGTATCCTGGGTGGGGGTGTGGGAAGCCCCTCTCCCGCTGGCCCTTGGCAGCCCGTCACAGGGAGGAGTGAGATGCTGTAGGAGAAGCAACAGGGCCGGAGGTTCGCAGCCTTAGGCAGTTGGAGCCCACGATTTTCTTAGAGCTGCGTCCCAGCATTGATGTTGGCAGGAAGCTGAGTCCCACCCCAGCTGGAGGTGAGTCACGTTCCCTGGAGGAAACCCAGTGCCCCAAATATTCCTGCGCTCTGGGAAGAGCACAGACAGAGGCTCTTGTGACAGGTGACTAATACTTACTTTTATAAATTAAACTGCCAAATAAACTAGCTGAATAAACTATGTCCTGTCCTTTCCCTCTACCCGAACAAAGGCACATCCACAGCAACCCGGAGAGCCAGGTGGGACAGAGTCCTAGGACTCCTGAAAGTCCCTCTGAATGGGCCAGGACAGGAGTGCGGGTGTCTTGGCTGGCACCCCCTCCCTTTCGTCATACCCTCCTGACCACGAATCACCCCTGCAGTCCTTTACG
>NW_011485448.1:6643-7188 GCF_000754665.1 Bison bison bison | reverse complement strand
CCTCTGCAGATATGACAGAGGGCTGGTTGTCAGACTTGGGGAGGAAAGACACAGCTCACGGTTGTTAGTGCCTAGCAACTCACCTTTCACCAACCGTTATTTATCTGACGTGGTTTAGAATCAAGTAAGTTAGTCGCTCAGTCGTGTCTGATTCTTTACAACCCCACGGACAGCCCACCAGGCTCCTCTGTCCATGGAATTCTCCAGGTCGGAATACTGGAGTGGGTAGCCGTTTCCTTCTCCAAAGAATCTTCCCGACCCAGGGAACCAACCCAGGTCTCCTGCATTGCAGGTGGATTCCTTACCGTCTAAGCCACCAGGGAATCCACAAGAATCAAGTAATGTGTCTTTTATAAAGTACAAATGCTAGGTAGGCACATGAAAATTCATGAAATAATGGTAGGGAAAAGACCCAGATCACAAAACTGTGTTTCCCTGGGACGATGATGACCACCCGAGACGTGCCCACAAGTGGCTTCAGATCAGGAGGAAGGGACTGGGTCACAGTGACTGGGGGGGCGGGGGGGTCTGGTTCTCTTCTCTCT
>NW_011485448.1:5351-6428 GCF_000754665.1 Bison bison bison | reverse complement strand
TCTCTCCCCTGTGTGCTGGGCACTCCCGCACCCACCATGATTTTGTTGAGGTCAGTCCTGGCCGTCCCCCTCCGCTCCTCTGGGTGAACCCCTGGGACCAGCACCCCCAAGCCCCTGTCCACCTACCGGCTGGACTCTCCTGGTAACAGGGGGCGACGGCTTCCCCCTGGCCTTCCTCTCTGCAGAGCGGGCCCTGCCCGGGCTGGCTTGCAGCCACTTCCTATCGGCCAGGCTCGTCTCTGGGGTGATGCTGGGCTTGGGGTCCTTGGGGTCTGGAGCCGCCTCCTCTGGAGGGTGGAGGGAGGAGCGGCCACTGCTGCCCTCGGGGTCCTGTGCCCTGGAGCGACGGGTGGCTGCGATGAGGGCGATGCTCTTGGTGCCTGCGGCCATCTCCTTGAGGGCCTGGGCGCTCAGCCCAGCCTCTGCTGCTGTCCTCGGGGTGGGGGTGCCTGGTTCTTGGCCGGCCGGGGAGCACAGCTTGGAGACCAGTGTCTTCATGCTCTGGAAGCGCGGCTTCTGCGGGGAACGTTGCAGCAGCGGACCGTCAGCGGCCCCTGGTTGGGCCCCGAAGCAGACCCAGCGACAGGGGTCACGGAGTGGTCACCTGGCTTCTCTGGGCCTCATTTCCTGTTTATAAAGTGAGGGTGACACCCACTCCTGCCCCTGCATGGCTGGGGGAGTGTCTGTAGTGGGTTGGGCAATGGTGACCCCAAGTCCAGGTCCACCTTGGACCCCCAAGTGTCACCTCTGGATTGAGTGTGGGTCTTGGATCCCCAGAGGGGTTTCTTTACAAGAAAGGAGACACAGAGCCACAGAGGGAGGAGGCTGTAAAGACAGAGGCAGACGTGGGGGAGGCCACCCAGGAGCCCGGGGCCCCCAGGAGCCGGATGAGGCCGGAGGGACCCTCCCTAGGAGCCTGTGGAGGCAGTGCAGTCCTGGGACACCTGACCTTAGACTTCCAGCCCCAGAAGTGGGAGAGAATGAGCGTCTGAGCATTAAGCCTCCTCATCTGTAGTGCTTTGGCCCAGACGCCCCAGACCCTAATGTGGTGAGACTGCTGCTGCTACTGCTGCTAAG
>NW_011485448.1:1960-2564 GCF_000754665.1 Bison bison bison | reverse complement strand
CACCGCAATGAGAAGCCTGTTCACCACAACTAGAGAAAAGCCCTCGCGGCAACAAGGACCCAGCAGTCAGAAGCAAATAAGTAACAACAACAGCAACCAAAGAACCACTCCTAGGTGTACACCCAGAAGGACTGAGAACAGGGAGCAGTGGGCGAGGACAGGGCTGGAGACTGGTGCCTCCCGGTCTGGCCTGCCGTGCGGGATGTGACTTTCTGGGGACCACGTGCACTGCCCACACTTTCCAGAAAAGTGTTAGTCGCTCAGTCGTGTCTGACACTGTGCGACCCCAGGGACTGTAGCCTGCCAGGCTCCTGTGTCCATGGGATTCTCCAGGCAAGAATACTGGTGTGGGTTGCCATTCCCTTCTCCAGGGGATCTTCCCGACCCAGGACCCAGGGATTGAACCACCAGGGAGTTAGTTGCTTTTCCGGAAAGTAACCCTGACAGAGATGGGGGCCCAAGGAGGGGGCGGCGGGGCGGGGCCTCACCCTGGATCAGCTGCTGCTGCTCCCGGATGATCTGCTCGCACAGGCGTCGGTGCTGCTGGCAGCGCTGGATCACGAAGTCCTTCTGGCACAGCAGGTTCCTCCTGCACAGGCTGTTG
>NW_011485448.1:0-1160 GCF_000754665.1 Bison bison bison | reverse complement strand
GCGTTGGGAGTGTGGAGTCTTAGCCACTAGACCACCCGGGAAGTCCCTTGCCTGGCACTTTAGAACAGACCCAGGGCTTAGCCTTCACCAGTGTCTGCTGAGGGACACCAGGGCTGCCTCCTTTCACGCTGTGACGCTGTCGTAAGCTGGCCCTGGTCGTCACAGAGAAGCTCTGAAGGGGTGCCTTTACAGCCTCTGTATCACAGACTTCTTATCTGAAACTGAGGTCCTGGTTCTCCTGGGCCAAAGTGGGACTTGAGAAGGAGCAGAGAGATGGGAGGCCCGGCTCACCCACTGCAGCCCTGGGCACTGCAGCCCTCTTGCAGAAAGACAGCAGAGGGCGGCGGGTAGGGGTACTGTGAGGTCTGCCCGAGACCCTTGACCTTACTCTGTGGGTGAGTCAGGGCTCCAGAGAAACAGAACAATATTTATACACGTTTGTGTATATATATGTTTGTGTGTATATAAATACACATATACAGATTTATGTACATGTTTGTATGTATACGTATACACACACATATATACACACACACACACTTACATAGAGGGGCATGGCAACCCACTCCATTATCCTTGCCTGGAGAATCGCATGGACGGAGGCTGGCGGGCTACAATCTACAGGGTCACAAAGCTGGACACGACTGAAGCAACTTAGATGAGACGGTTGGATGGCATCACCGACTCAATGGACATGAGTTTGGGTAAATTCCAGGAGTTGGTGATGGACAGGGAGGTCTGGCGTGCTGCAGTCCATGGGGTCACAAAGAGTTGGACACAACTGAGCGACTGAACTGAAGCAACTCAGCACACAGCACATCTATCTATCTATATATACATAGACTCACACAGAAACGGTTTTTTTGGCCGAGCTGTAAAGCATATGGGATTTTAGTTTTCCGACCAAGGATTGAATCCATGCCCCTGCAATGGAAGCCTGGAATCTCAGCCACTGGGCCGCCAGGGAAGTTCCCACAGAGATTTATTTTAAAAAACTGGGACTGGCGTGTCCAAAACCCTTCAGGCAGCCCAACTGGCTGGAAACTTAGTCGGGAGCCAGTGGTGTGGTCTTGAGGCAGAATCTTCTCTTCTCTAGAATCCTGTGTTTTTGCTGGTAAGGCCTTTCAGCGGACTGCATGAGGCCCAGCCACTCTATCCCC
>NW_011485447.1:12855-13464 GCF_000754665.1 Bison bison bison | reverse complement strand
CTGATGTTCCAGCCAACCAGCTTGCAGTACTTTATCATGGCAGCCCTCAGAACTAATATACTTGGTGAAGTCTGCTGTAGCATTAAAAATAACTAAGATCAAATAATGGAAAAAATAATAGGGGAGTGTTAGGGAGGAAGTGTCCTTTCATACCCCATCCCCACAGGAAAAGGAGTGACTAATCTGATTGTACAGAGTTAAACAGGCCACACATCATGAGTGTGTAAGGTCATTATTTTGAAAGGTGATTGTGTTTGCTATTCTCTCTTTGTTTATGCTATGCCAGCAAAGGTCTGTCTAGTCAAAGCTATGGTTTATCCAGTAGTCATGTATGGATGTGAGAGTTGGACCATAAAGAAAGCTGAGCGTGAAAGAACTGATGTTTTTGAACTGTGGTGTTGGAGAAGACTCTTGAGAATCCCTTGGACTGAAAGGAGATCAAACCAGTCAATCCTAAAGGAAATCAACAGTGAGTATTCACTGGAAGGGCTGATGCTGGAGCTGAAGCTCCAATACTTTGGCCACCTGATGCAAAGAACGGACTCATTTGAAAAGACCCTAATGCTGGGAAAGATTGAAGGCAAGAGGAGAAGGGGATGACAGAGGATG
>NW_011485447.1:9543-9990 GCF_000754665.1 Bison bison bison | reverse complement strand
TGGAACTACATTATGGAAATATGAGGTACACAAAATATATACATTTTGATCACCTCTCATCACAGCAGTCTGCTAAACTTTTGGCTTTTCCTATCTCTTCTTTATATTTCAGTCAGTACAGTTGCTCAGGCCTGTCCAACTCTTTGCAAACCCATGGACTACAGCACACCAGGCCTCCCTGTCCATCACCAACTCCTGGAGTCTCTTCAAACTCAATCCATCGAGTCAGTGATGCCATCCAACCATCTCATCCTCAGTTGGCCCCTTCTCCTCCCACCTTCAATCTTTCCCATCATCAGGGTCTTTTCCAATGAGTCAGTTCTTCACATCACATGGCCAAAGTATTGGAGCTTCAGTTTCAGCATCAGTCCTTCCACTGAATATTCAGGGTTGATTTCCTTTGTGATTGACTGGTTTGATCTCCTTGCACTCCAAGGGACTCTCGAG
>NW_011485447.1:8061-9336 GCF_000754665.1 Bison bison bison | reverse complement strand
ACCAGTCCATTGTTCCATGTCTGGTTCTAACTGTTACTTCTTGACCTGCATACAGATTTCTCAGGAGGCAGGTAAGGTGCTCTGGTATTCCCAGCTCTTGAAGAATTTTCCATAGATTGTTGTGATCCACACAGTCAAGGCTTTGGCATAGTCAATGAAGCAGAAGTAGATGTTTTTCTGGAACTCTCTTGCTTTTTCAATGATCCAATGGATGTTGGCAATTTGGTCCCTGGTTCCTCTGCCTTTCACAAATCCAGCTTGAACATCTGGAAGTTCTCAGTTCACGTACTGTTGAAACCTCTTTTGGAGAATGTTGATCATTACTTTGCTAGCATGTGAGATGAGTGCAATTGTGCAGTAGTGTGAACATTGTTTGGCATGGCCTTTCTTTGGAATCAGAATCAAAACTGACCTTTTCCAGTCCCGTGGCCACTGCTGAGATTTCCAAATTTGCTGGCATATTGAGTGCAGCACTTTCACAGTATCAGGATTTGAAAAAGCTCAACTGGAATTGCACCACCTCCACTAGCTTTGTTCATAGTGATGCCTCCTAAGGCCCACTTGACTTCGCACTTCAGGATGTCTGGGTCTAGGTGAGTGATCGCACCATCATGGTTATCTGGGCCGTGAAGATCTTTTTTCTACAGTTCTTCTGTGTATTCTTGCCACCTCTTAATGTCCTCTGCTTCTGTATGGTCCATACCATTTATGTCCTTTATTTTGACCATCCTTGCATAAAAAGTTCCCTTGGTATCTCTAATTTTCTTGAAGAGATCTCTAGTCTTTCCCATTCTATTATTTTCCTCTTTCTTTGCATTGACCACTGAGGAAGGCTTTCTTATCTCTCCTTGCTATTCTTTGGAAATCTGCATTCAAATAGGTATATCTTTCCTTTTCTCCTTTGCTGTTTGCTTCTCTTCTTTTCACAGCTATTTCTAAAGCCTCCTCAGACAACCATTTTGCCTTTTTGCATTTCTTTTTCTTGTGATTGGTTTTGATCACAGCCTCCTGTACAATATTATGAACCTCCGTCCATAGTAGTTCAGGTACTCTGTCTATCAGATCTAATCCCTTGAATGTATTTCTCACTTTCACTGTATAATCATAAGGGATTTGATTTAAGTCATACCTGAAAGATGGAAGCTCTATACAGTCAACAAAAACAAGACCAGGAGCTGACTGTGGCTCAGATCATGAACTCCTGAGTGCCAAATTCAGACTTAAATTGAAGAAACTAGGGAAAACCACTAGACCATTCAGGTATGACCTAAATCA
>NW_011485447.1:6367-7597 GCF_000754665.1 Bison bison bison | reverse complement strand
AACCAGAATGGGAAAGACTAGAGATCTCTTCAAGAAAATTAGAGATACCAAGGGAACATTTCATGCAAAGATGGTCTAGTGGTTTTCCCCACTTTCTTCAGTTTAAGTCTGAATTTGGCAATAAAAAGTTCATTATCTGAGCCACAGTCAGTTCCCAGTCTTGTTTGTCCTGACTGTATAGAGCTTCTCCATCTTTGGCTACAAAGAATATAATCAATCTGATTTCAGTATTGACCATCTGGGATGTCCATGCAAAGACATGGACATCTCTTGTGATGTGGAAGAGTGTGTTTGCTATGACCAGTGTGTTCTCTTGGCAAAACTCTATTAGCCTTTGCCCTGCCTCATTCTGTACTCCAAGGCCAAATTTGTCTGTTACTCCAGGTATCTCTTGACTTACTTACTTTTGCATTCCAGTCCCCTATGATGAAAAGGATATCTTTTTTGGGTGTTATTTCTAGAAGGTGTTGTAGGTCTTCATAGAACTGTTCAACTTAAGCTTCTTTGGCATTATTGGTTGGGACATAGACTTGGATTACTGTGGTATTGAATGGTTTGCCTTGGAAACAAACAGAGATCATTCTGTCGTTTTTGAGATCACACCCAAGTACTGCATTTCAGACTCTTTTGTTCAAAGGGATTTTGTTCAAAAGGGACCCATTTCTTCAAAGGGATTCTTGCCCAGAGTAGTAGATATAATGGCTATCTAATGCTCAAAATTCTCCAAGCCAGGCTTCAGCAATACGTTAACCGTGAACTTCCTGATGTTCAAGCTGGTTTTAGAAAAGGCAGAGGAACCAGCCAACATCTGATGGACCATGGAAAAAGCAAGAGAGTTCCAGAAAAAAACATCTATTTCTGTTTTATTGACTATGCCAAAGCTATTGACTGTGTGGATCACAATAAACTGTGGGAAATTCTGAAAGAGATGGGAATACCAGACCACCTGACCTGCCTCTTGAGAAATCTGTATGCAGGTCAGGAAGCAACAGTTAGAACTGGACATGGAACAACAGACTGGTTCCAAATAGGAAAAGGAATACGTCAAGGCTGTATATTGTCACTCTGCTTATTTAACTTATATGCAGAGTACATCATGAGAAACGCTGGACTGGAAGAAACACAAGCTGGAATCAAGATTGCCAGGGGAAACATCAGTAACCTCAGATATGCAGATGACACCACCCTTATGGCAGAAAGTGAAGAGAAACTAAAAAGCCTCTTGATGAA
>NW_011485447.1:4711-5506 GCF_000754665.1 Bison bison bison | reverse complement strand
TGCTCTTCTCCAGTAGCATATTGGACACTTACTGACCTGGGGAGTTCATCTTTCAGTGTCATATATTTTTCCCTTTTCATGCTGTTCATGGGATTCTCAAGGTAAGAATACTGAAATGGTTTGCTATTCCCTTCTCCAGTAGACCACATTTTGTCAGAACTCTCCACCATGACCCATCTTCCTTGGGTGGCCCTACATGGCATGTCTCATAATTTCATTGAGTTAGACAAGGCTGTGGTTCATGTCATCAATTTGGTTAGTTTTCTTTGATTATGGTTTTCAGTCTGCTGCCCTCTGATGGTTAAAGACAAGAGGCTTGTGAAAGCTTCTTGGTGGGAGGAACTGGCTACGGGGAATCTGGGTCTTGTTCTGATGGGTGAGGACATGCTCAGTAAATCTTTAACCCAATTTTCTGTTGATGGGTGGGGCCGTGTTCCCTCCCTGTGGTTTGGCCTGAGGCTAAACTATGGTAAGGGTAATGGCAGTAATGGCAACCTCCTTCACACAGCTCCCAGGACTGTTTTATTCAGTGCCCATGACCCCACAGCAGGCCCCGATGGAGATTCCTGGACACTCACAGGCAAGTATGGCTCAGTCTCTTGTGGGGTCACTGCTCCTTTCTCCTGGGTCCTGGTGAACATAAGGTTTTGTTTGTGCCCTCCAAGAGTCTATTTCTTCCGTCCTGTGGAAGTTCTGTAATCAAATCCAACTGGCCTTCAAAGTCAAATTCTTTGGGGGTTCTCAGTCCCTTTGCCAGATCCCCAGGGTGGGGAATCTGTTTTGTGGCCCTAGAAC
>NW_011485447.1:3059-4611 GCF_000754665.1 Bison bison bison | reverse complement strand
AGCCAGAGCCCCTGTCCCCATGGCAGGCCACTGCTGACCCATGCCTTTGCAGAAGATACTCAAACACTCAAAGGCAGGTCTGGCTCAGTCTCTTGTGGGGTCTCTGGGTCCTGGTGCACACAAGGTTTTTTTTTGAGCCCTCTTTATACTCAAATGATTCTTAATTTCTTTCTATGGAAGGTCACCAATAGACATGAACATAAATCAATTATTTTCCTGGCCAGGTACATTGAGACTCTGTTGGTATTTAAACAGTTCATGGAAAAATATGTCAAGGCTATAACTAAGTTCTCTGTACACTTGAGATCGTGAATATTGTTTATGATCTGGGCCAAGAACAAAAACTGATTAGGAATATTCCCATATATTCCTGAGGCAGCTGTGATTTAATCCAAAGAAGATACTGACTTCTCCCATGAAATAATATTAACAACTAATATTATACCGATTGTCAAAAAGTGCAGTGGTCTCACATCCCTTTATTAAATACAAAATTGATGATATCAGGAACTTTATATGTATTACAAATATGTACACCATCCAGGAAGCACCATTGCTAAAGTGAAGTGAATTGAGGCAATGGTTGAGAGTTCTGTGCTTCAGGGAACACCAGCTTTCTGGTAAACTGACACATAACTGGGGGACGCAGCCCAAAGGAGATAAGGCAGGTAACAATCTTGTAAGTATTCAATAAGAAAAACTGTTCCCTGCTGAAGTGTACACAATTGGTTCATAAACTGTACACTTTTGTGACGTTTCTATTCCTTTAACAGTTTCATTTGGGTGATAACAATGTTGGGATGGGGAGGAGAGTGTGTCTGCTGGAGACCCATAGTGATTAGATCTGGCTAAAACTTCCTGTGGAAGCCTGAGGGTCACTGGAAGCTTGTCTGCCCTGTGGTAACATAAAGAAGCCATTAGTGAAAGGAGATTGCCCAGCAGTCACGGAATGACAGAGAAATAGCCTGATTATTAATTACAGCCTAGAACTGAGCAGGAGTTGAGACATCACCTCTGATAATATTAGTACTGGTCTGCAGGAGACAAGCTAATTAATTTCTAGTGAGGTATGAAAAGATGATTGTTTCTGGCTCGTTCCGTGCGGACCTGGTACCTCTTTTGTGAAGCGGCAGCTGAGGAGACTCCGGCGCTCGCCATGGCGGACGAAAAGCCCAAGGAAGGAGTCAAGACTGAGAACAACGATCATATTAATTTGAAGGTGGCAGGGCAGGATGGTTCTGTGGTGCAGTTTAAGATTAAGAGGCATACACCACTTAGTAAACTAATGAAAGCCTATTGTGAACGACAGGGTTTGTCAATGAGGCAGATCAGATTCCGATTTGACGGGCAGCCAATCAATGAAACAGACACACCTGCACAGTTGGAGATGGAAGATGAAGATACAATTGATGTATTCCAGCAGCAGACAGGAGGTGTCTACTAAAAAGGGAACCTGCTACTTTACTCCAGAATTCTGTTGCTCCAGACCAAGAAGACATTCTCAATTAGAAAACCGCAATTTGGTTCCAACCGCATCCTGACTACTACAGTA
>NW_011485447.1:1294-2329 GCF_000754665.1 Bison bison bison | reverse complement strand
TTTAAAATGAAAAAAAAAAAAAAAAAGATGATTGTTTCTTTAAAGTTCCATTCTATCTGGTTGCCTGAGTGATTCTGGGCATTCTGTACACAGAGATACAGAGATAGCACAGAGAAGGAAGCAAGCTTCACTCTGAGTGCTAACAAAACAAGTAAGTACAGTATTTATGTGATGGGTTTGGTTTTCTCTTCACTGTTGGGTGTTCTCTGTTACCCAGGATTGATTAGGAAGAGTCTCATAAATCAGAGGTGTGGTAAGAGCCTCAGGGAGGGTGGAGGAATGGAGGGTGGAGGAAGGGAGGGTGGAGGAAGGAGGAGGTGTTAGATATTGAAAGGTAGGAAGATTAGGGCAGAAAGGAAACTTGGCCTTCCCCACAACTGTAAAAGAGAAGGTATGGGACTTCCCTGGTGACTCAGTGGTAAAGAATTCGCCTGCCAATGCAGGGGACATGGTTTCAATCCCTGGTCCAGGAAGGTCCCAAGTGCTGTGGGGAAACTAAGCCCACAAGCCCCAACTACTGAGTCCATGCTCTAGAGCCCGTGCTGTGCAACAAGAGAAGCCATGGCAATGGGAAGGCCATGTACCACAACAAAGAAGTTGGTGGTCACAAGGTGTGATTTGAAGGGCAAAAGGTGAATGAACCTTCCCTACACACCCAGGTAGCTTCCTTATTCACACTTCAATCCCACCATCAGAGACTCATTACTTTGGCTCAGCGTTGCTCATTGCCTGCGGTTCTTTTGGACTATCTCAACATATTTTAAGTCCCCAAATTCTCAAATTAAAGAGATTTATCAGATCTCATTCCTCTACTCATAAAGGGGGACTTTGGAAGAACACTGGGCTCTTGAAACAGAGGCTAGGAAAAGGCAGTAAGGCAGTGCTGAAAAGAGGGAGGGGGGGTGTCTAGTAGACACCTGGTGGGATGTCTGCTTTGCTCACTCAACTAATCTCCTGTTTTGCTGGGAGGGCTTTCAAGAATCTCCTGGCTTGCTGATAGTTCTAGTGGAGACTGAATGGCTGGCCCAGAGAAGG
>NW_011485447.1:0-861 GCF_000754665.1 Bison bison bison | reverse complement strand
CTCCCCCGTCCCTCGGGGATTCTCCAGGCAAGAACACTGGAGTGGCTTGCCATTTCCTTCTCCAATGCATGAAAGTGAAAGTAAAAGTGAAGTGGCTCAGTCGTGTCCAACTCTTAGCAACCCCATGGACTGCAGCCCACCAGGCTCCTCTGTCCGTGGAATTTTCCAGGCAAGAGTACTGGAGTGGGGTGCCATTGCTTTGGGTTACATGTGCTTTAATTTGCTTCCTGGGGGTCCCAGAGGCTGCTCTCCAGGCAGAGGTGCCAGGCTGGGCTCTCCTGCAGCGGGCTCCCCATGCCAGCCCTGCAAACCTTCGGGAAGAACCGTGTCCTCCTCCAGGCCGCCCGTGCCCTCCACGAGCTCCTCGTAGGTGATCTTCTCGGCAAATGGCCGCGGCCCGAGCAACTCCACCATGTCGGGCCCCTCCAGCACCTCCTTCTCCAGCAGCCACCTGCCCACCTTGTCCACCTGCTCGCGGCAGCGCGTGAGCAGGTCCAGGGTGCGCGCATGCGTGGATCCGATGAACCGCCGCACCTCCTCGTCTAGGAGCTGGGCTGTGGCCTCGCTGAACGGTTTCTCCACCAGCGCCTCGCCTGGCCGCGGGAGATTGAAGGACACCTGGCCCAGCTTCTCGCTCATCCTGAACTGCACAATCTGGGCATAGGCGCTCTGGGTGACCTTCCTCAGGTCGTCCTGGGCCCCCGTGGTGACCCGTCCGAAGAACAGCTGCTCAGCCACACGGCCGCCCAGCATGGCACACATGTGGTCAAAGAGCTGCTCCTGTGTGTACAGGTACTGCTCCCTGGGCAGGCACTGGGCATAGCTGAGCCCCTTGCCCCGGGGGACAATGGACACCTTGAG
>NW_011485446.1:17967-18789 GCF_000754665.1 Bison bison bison | reverse complement strand
AATTGCAATTGTGTGGTAGTTTGAGTCATTCTTTGGCATTGCCTTTTTTGGGATTGGAATGAAAACTGACCTTTTCCAGTCCTGTGGCCACTACTGAGTTTTCCAAATTTGCTGGCATACTGAGTGCAGCACTTTCACAGCATCATCTTTCAGGATTTGGAATCGCTCAACTGGAATTCCACCACCTCCACTAGCTTTGTTCCTAGTGATGCTTTCTAAGCCCCACTTGACTTCGCATTCCAGGATGTCTGCCTCTAGGTCAGTGATCACACTTTCGTGATTATCTGGGTCATGAAGATCTTTTTTGTACAGTTCTTCTGTGTATTCTTGCCACCTCTTCTTAATATCTTCTGCTTCTGTTAGGTCCATACCATTTCTGTCCTTTATCGAGCCCATCTTTGCATGAAATGTTCCCTTGGTATCTCTAATTTTCTTGGAGAGATCTCTAGTCTTTCCCATTCTGTTGTTTTCCTCTATTTTTTTGCATTGACTGGTGAGGAAGTCTTTCTTCTCTCTTCTTGCTTTCTTTGAAATTCTGAATTCAGATGCTTATGTCTTTCCTTTTCTCCTTTGCTTTTCGCTTCTCTTCTTTTCACAGCTATTTGTAAGGCCTCCCCAGACAGCCATTTTGCTTTTTTGCATTTCTTTTCCATGGGGATGGTCTTGATCCCTGTCTCCTGTACAATGTCACGAACCTCATTCCATAGTTCATCAGGCACTATATCTATCAGATCTAGGCCCTTAAATCTATTTCTCACTTCCACTGTATAATCATAAGGGATTTGTTTTAGATCATACCTGAATGGTTTAGTGGTTTTTCCC
>NW_011485446.1:13983-14627 GCF_000754665.1 Bison bison bison | reverse complement strand
GCTCAGTCGTGTCCGACTCTTTGTGACCCCATGAATCACAGCATGCCAGGCCTCCCTGCCCATCACCAACTCCTGGAGTTCACTCAAACTCATGTCCATCGAGTCGGTGATGACATTCACCCATCTCATCCTCTGTCATCCCTTGCTCCTCCTGCCCCCAATCCTTCCCAGCATCAGGGTCTTTTCCAACGGGTCAACTCTTTGCATGAGGTGGCCAAACTACTGGAGTTTCAGCTTTAGCATCCGTCCTTCAAATGAACACCCAGGACCAATCTTTATAATGGGCTGGTTGGATCTCTTGTAGTCCTAGGGACTCTCAAGAGTCTTCTCCAACACCACAGTTCAAAAACATCAATTCTTTGGTGCTCAGTTTTTTTCACAGTCCAACTCTCACATCCATACATGACCACTGGAAAAACCATAGCCATGACTAGACAGACCTGTGTTGGCAGAATAATGTCTCTGCTTTTCAATATGCTATATAGGTTGGTCATAACTTTCCTTCCAAGGAGAAAGCGTCTTTTAATTTCATGGCTGCAATCACGATCTGAAGTGATTTTGGAGCACAGAAAAATAAAGTCTGACACTGTTTCCCCATCTATTTGCCATGAAGTGATGGGACCGGATGCCATGATCTTCGTTTT
>NW_011485446.1:13419-13848 GCF_000754665.1 Bison bison bison | reverse complement strand
TAGTTCCTCTTCACTTTCTGTCATAAGGGTGGTGTCATCTGCATATCTGAGGTTATTGATATTTCTCCCAACAATCTTAATTCCAGCTTGTGCTTCCTCCAGCCCAGTGTTTCTCATGATGTACTCTGAGTATTTGTTAAATAAGCAGGGTGACAATATACAGCCTTGACGTACTCCTTTTCCATTTTGGAATAAGTCTGTTGTTCCATGTCCAGTTCTAACTGTTGAAACAGTGTCAGACTTTATTTTTTTTTTTTTGGACTCCAGAATCACTGCAGATGGTGATTGCGGCCATGATATTAAAAGATGCTTACTCCTTGAAAGGAAAGTTAGGATGAACCTAGATAGCATATTCAAAAGCAGAGACATTACTTTGCCAACAAAGGTCCCTCTAGTCAAGGCTATGGTTTTTCCAGTAGTCATGTATGG
>NW_011485446.1:8685-10569 GCF_000754665.1 Bison bison bison | reverse complement strand
GAAATAATGAAGATCAGAGGAGAAATAAATGAAAAAGAATAAAGGAGGTAATAAGAAACATCAATAAAACTTAAAGCTGATTCTTTAAGAAGATAAACAAATTGAAAAGCCATTACACAGACTCATTAAGAAAAAAGAGAAGTCTCAAATCAATAAAATTTGAAATGTAGAAGAAGAAATTACAACAGACACTACAGAAATACAGAGGATCATAAGAGACTACTACAAGCAATTACATGCCAATAAAATGGACAACCTAGAAGAAATGGAGAAATTCTTAGAAATGCATAACTTTCCAAGACAAAGCCAGGAAGAAATAGAAAATATGAATGGAGAAATCACAATCAAAAGAATCAAAAATGTAATCAAAATCCTTTCAACAAACAAAAACCCAGGGCCAGATGGCTTCCAAGGAGAATGTTTAGAGAAGAACTAACATCTATCCTATCCAAACTATTCCAAAAATTTGCAGAGAAAGGAAAGACTCCCAACTCATTCTACAAGGCCAGCATCACTGGTGATATCAAAACCAGTCAAAGATACACCAACAAAGAAAATTATAGGTCCATATCACTGATAAAAGTAAATGCAGAAATCCTCAAGAAAATTCTAGCAAATAGGATCCAACAGCACAGTAAAAAGGATCACAAACCATGGTCTTCATTACTTTTGCTGGTTGGGTTCACTGGGAAGAAGTCTCTTGGAAGGAATTTTAGGGTTCAAGTTTGTTTGTAAGAACTGCTGCATCATCACTAGTTTGGAGCCTCGAGGAGTGTGATTTGGTTTAAAGAGAGGTCAAGATATTCTATGAACTATAATGCAACCTCAGATGATCCTATGGAGAGCTCAATAAATAAAATACCCTGTCCGATGCATTCCTTATGGGATACAGTTGAAAAGGTGAGGTCTTTCTCCTCCTTTGGCCTGTTGGTGAATGTTAGTGTCCCCCAGAAGCGTGACTCTAGGCAGAGCTTCACTCTGCATTTGAGGAAATAAGCTGAAGCTCCAATACTTTGCCCACCTGATGCAAACAAAGACTCATGGAAAAGACCCTCATTCTGGGAAAGATTGAAGAGAGATAGAAGAGGGTGACAGAGGATGAGATGGTTGCATGGTATCACTGATTCCGTGGACATGAACTTTGGCAAACTCCAAGAGATGGTGAGGGACAAGGGGGCCTGGTGTGCTATAGCCCATGGGGTTGAAAATTGAAAGACATGAGTCAGCAACTGAACAGCAGCAACCAAAGCCAGAGTTAGTGTATTTGCCAACTTGTGTTATTCCTTGAAGAATGTATGGCATAAGTATTTCAGTGTAGGAAATGGTTCTTTTACCTGTAGCATAGATGAGGATGATTTGGACAGTGTAACATGGATATCAAGCAGTAGGGTCTGGGATAAACACCTATTCTTTTGAACTTTCTGAATATTTCTTACTGCCATGCACAGTAACTTATTTGTGGTAGAGATAAGCCCAAGCCCAAAAGATTATCTGTAATATCTCAAAGCAGATTTTCTCCATTTAAATGAGCCATCTGTCCTATTTCTGGGTTTTAAAATAAGGTATATATCTGCCACTTATTTTCTCTTTTCTGGAGTTTCTAGATGTTTAAGTTTTGTTAAAGTGGCCAATAAATTTCTCTCATTCTAGGATTATCATTGTTTTTGTTGTTCAGTTGCTAAGTCATGCCCAGCTCTTTGCAATCTCATGTTGCTTGCCGGGCTCCTCTGTCCCTTGCTATCTCCTGGAGTTAGCTAAAATTACTGTCCATTAAATTAGTGATGCTATACAACTACCTCAGAGAAGGCAATGGCACCCCACTCCAGTACTCTTGCCTGGAAAATCCCATAAACAGAGGGGCCTGGTAGGCTGCAGTCCATGGGG
>NW_011485446.1:8209-8585 GCF_000754665.1 Bison bison bison | reverse complement strand
TTCCTTTAGGATTGATCTCTTTGAAGTCCAAGGTATTCCCAAGAGTGTTCTCCAGCACCACAATTTGAAATAATCAATTCTTCAGCACTCAATCTTCTTTATGGTCCAACTCTCACATCCATGCAGGGCTACTGGAAAAACCACATCGTTGATTATATGAACCTTTGTTACAAAGTGATGCCTCAGCTTTTTGATATGCTCTCTAGGCTTGTCATAGCTTTCCTTCCATGTATCAACCGTTTTTTAATTTCCTGACTGTGGTCACCGTCTGTAGTGATTTTGGAGCTCAAGAAAATAAAAGCATAAGTACTTCCACGTTTTCCCCTTCTATTTACATGAAGTTTGGGACTGGATGCCACAACCTGAGTTTTCTGAA
>NW_011485446.1:4322-5490 GCF_000754665.1 Bison bison bison | reverse complement strand
AATACTAGGATGCAGTCATAATATACAAAAATGAAAGAACTTTTTTGTGAGAGGGATCTGGGGAAGGTTTTGTCATAGGCTATGAATGAAGACATGAGTGTGGAGTATGTGATGTATGTAAATTGGGTGCTCTCAGCCTTACTGACTTGTAAGGCTCGTGTATCGTACATTGTCTTAACTTCACTGCTTGGAAGCAACCCCACAAAGAGGCAATCAAGGGCAGGAGAAAGGCCCCAGCTCCCTTCCTACAAAGGAATCAGCCATGGACGCTGACTCCAGAGGGCTGGGCAATGAAAGGCAGGGAGGTTAGAGCTGGGCCCACAGAAAATGAGTCCCTTTGCAAGACAGCCATGAACTAAGTGATTCATAAGACTTGTTAAATTTACTGGAGAAGTTCAACTGAGCCATTTTCTCATATATCATAATGCTATGTGGCATTTGCTCAATGTCAAGAAAATATCTACCTAGGTAGATATAGACTTAACTACATATATTTCCCAACCAGAAAAATTCACATAGATCTTGGCTCCTCCCCAAACTCTTTGAAGCAGTTCCTCAGAGCTATCAAGAGACTGTTTTGGGGTCTACAGTTTTCAGTAATGTTTGTGAATAGAATAAGCCTGAAGCTATCACACCATGAATTTTTCTTTAAGTGGACAAATCCTACTTCCAAATTTACATGAAATTCATCCCCAAGTTTGCATGAAGTGTGTTCAAGCAGGAACTGAGATTCAGGAATTGACATTGAGCAAGTGCAACATAGAATGAAGTCCACGCAGACTTGTTTTTAAGTGGTGGAAAAAATGCATGATTTTCTAGAAGACAGTCATGATTCAAGCCATACCAACATGTGAGATGCTATAAACATCTGAACAAATCTGACTATTTCAATAAGTTCTTTAGAAGAGCTAGACAAAACATCTGTCTGTCTAGGTGCATGCTCAGTTGTGTCCTACTCTTTGCTACAGCCCACCAAGTTCCTCTGTCCTCTGGACTTTCCAGACAAGAATACTGAAATGGGTTGCCATTGCCTTCCAGAGGATCTTCCCAACTCAGAGAATGAACCCATTGTTCACTGTACCTCCCACATTGTCAGGCAGATTTCTTTACTACTGAGCCACCTGGGAAATCCTAGACATAGCATGCATATAGGTAATTAATTCAGGAT
>NW_011485446.1:0-660 GCF_000754665.1 Bison bison bison | reverse complement strand
GATTTCCCATTGCATTTAATAAGAAATATGTTACAACTGCTTGTAAGAATTTTGAAGTATGAGAAGATATTGAGAAACTCATAAATATTGATCTTGTTTTTTAATTAACTACATTGAATGACTAATACACTAGGAGTCATTTCTCTTGGAGGAAATAGCCCAGATTAACAGAGAACATGTTGATTCATAAATACAGATGTTATAAAATTTTTTTTAGCTGCTAAGTTTGCAGAGATGGTGAATATGATTTAAAACAGTTGACACAGTCAATGATAAAGAAAAAAAATAATGTAAATGCTGGCAGACAACTTTTAAAATATGAAAACCTATCATACGGGAATACCTTGAATGGCATCATCTAAAACAGGTTTGAATCAACTGATGTAATATGAAATCCAAGATTGGCTTAAATATTATTTCTTTAAATGCATCTTGCCTCCTGAAATAAATTAATCATTGAAAATTCACATAGGCTCGTTCTCTCATTTTTAAATATGTTCATGACTTGTGATTGAATTATCTCTACCTTCTGTTCATTGAACTTGAATAGATTCAGTTCAGTTCAGTTCAGTCACTCAGTCGTGTCCGATTTTTTGTGACCTCATGAATCACAACACACCAGGCCTCCCTGTCCATCACCAACTCCCGGAGTTCACTCAG
>NW_011485445.1:21614-22595 GCF_000754665.1 Bison bison bison | reverse complement strand
ATTATTAGCACTTCTGTATGCAGTTCCTTGCTGGTGAAATATTGACGTTAATTCTCTTACCAACAGAGACCTGATTCAAAAGGACTCTAAAAAATACCATCAGTTACTACTGTAGGTACTTTCCTCAGTAGAATTTTTTCCTCCTGGAAACTGAAAGATCTTAAGTGAAAGAGCCCAGCCTTTTCAACAAGGGTCCTCTCTGTTTTCTTTTGGAACGATTGATTTTTTTAAAAGTTTAGTTACCTGAGGAAAACAAAAACTCAGATACCATAAAACTTACTGCAGAGAACACATGGTGCTGGCAACCCTCACACTGTTCTCTTCTCTCTATTCACAGGCAGCCGGAGCAGCCAATGAACATGGTAAATATTGAGCGACCGTCCCTCTGCTGAGGAACAATTTAGCTGATGATTGTGGGGCTCTCTTTCCAGCTAGCTTTGCAGAGTAACCCTGATGCTGGATTCCTACGGGGGGTGAGGACTGGGGGTCCAGAGAAGAGACTGATCTCCCAGAAAAGAACAATGTCTGTGTTCTATGGTACTTGGAAAAAGCTACATCATTTAGATACTGTGGGTTTCTGTGAATCAGATTTGGGGGCCCATGTGTGGGCCCATGTGTTGTGATTCTGAAGCTCTATGTGTATGTGTTTCCTCAGGCGATATTTCCCTCTTACACAGCACAAGTCAACTGTGAATTGTCTCAACACTTCTCATCACCACTGGACATTGTCTATATATTACCTGACTCATCCCTCAATTCAGCCATTCCTCAAGTTTGATTATATTCATTTTCCTCAAATGGAGATGGTGCTGAGAAAAACAGCCCAAGCTCTTGACCTCCTAAGTGGACAAGCCAAACTGGGAACCTGTGGGTGGTCCCAGTGTGTCTGCTCTGGACCCCTGACCTGCACTCATTGCTCAGCCATGATCCTCAGTCATGGAGAAAGGGGTCCCTGCATCTACGTCCATGCCTGGAGGTACT
>NW_011485445.1:21082-21514 GCF_000754665.1 Bison bison bison | reverse complement strand
GAAGTAAGCCAGAAGGAAAAACACCAATACAGTATACTAACGCATATATATGGAATTTAGAAAGATGATAACAATAACCCTCTGTACAAGACAGCAAAAGAGACACTGATGTAAAGAACAGTCTTATGGACTCTGTGGGAGAGGGAGAGGGTGGACAGAGGGAGAGGGTGGGAAGATTTGGGAGAATGGCATTGAAACATGTAAAATATCATGTATGAAACGAGATGCCAGTCCAGGTTCAATGCAGGATACTGGATGCTTGGGGCTAGTGCACTGGGACAACCCAGAGAGATGGTATGGGGAGGGAGGAGGGAGGAGGGTTCAGGATGCGGAGCACATGTATACCTGTGATGGATTCATTTTGATATTTGGCAAAACTAATACAATTATGTAAAGTTTAAAAATAAAATAAAATTAAAAAAATAAAAAATG
>NW_011485445.1:15694-19707 GCF_000754665.1 Bison bison bison | reverse complement strand
TTGGCACATGGGCTCAGTAGTTGTGGTACATGGTTTAGTTGCTCCACAGCATGTGGAATCTTTCCAGACCAGGGGTTGAACTCCTATCTCCTGCATTGTCAGGTAGATTCTTAACCACTGAGCCACCATAGAAGTCCTATAAGATTCTTAATGAGCAAAACTGTGTTTCAGAATCCCCTTTACTGGGTCAACCACACCTTCATTTAATAGTAAATCTCATCACTTAGTAGGTCTTGTAGGATTTTGATTGCTCATGATTCACCACTCTGCCACTTCCCTCATTCAAACTCTTTCTGTTGGAGCCTCAGAATGAATCACCTGCTTCATCCAAGGCCCCAAGTACTGGGGAGGCTCCTTCCTTCTTCACGGAGCCCCTGGTACCCAAGAGCAACACCCAGTTTCAGAGGAATCTGAGAAAGGAGGAGGATCCAGGCATAAATGGAGGAAGTTCATTCCAGCTTTGCCTCTTACCCTTTGACGTGTCCAGTCTGTCCTGTTAACTCAATGCACCATGTTGTTTAGCACGTCTCTAGAACTCAATGCACCATGTTGTTTAGCACGTCTCTAGAACTTTTCCATCCTGCCACTAAAATCCTGTAACCATTGAACAGACACTCCCTGTGTCAACCTCTTCCCAGGTCTTGGATCCACCCTTTTATTCTCTGCTTCCCTGAACTTTCCTTTCGATATGGCAGGTTAGTGGAATTGTTCAGTATTTGTCCTCCTGCGACTAGCTTATTTCGCCCTTACCAATAGCTTCCCACTTTGCTTCAAATGACAGGATTGCCTTCATTTTTAAAGACTCAATCACATTCCAGTGTATGTATGCACCACATTTTCTTTCTTGATTTATCTGCCCTTGGACACTGAGCAGTTTTTCTATCTTGATTGTTGTGTACGATGCAACAATGGGTATGAGATTACAGGTATCTCCTGGAACATTCTAGTTTTATCTCCTTTGGATATAAACTCAAATAAATGATTGCTGGATCTTATGATAATCTTAATAATTTTTTGAGGGACTTCCAAACTGTTCTATAGTGGATATGCCATTTATCATTCCTACCAACAGGCATGGAAGTTCCACTTCTCTACATATTTGCCAACATCTATTATTTTCTTCATATAATACACCTCCTGAAAGGTGATATCTCCTTTTGACTTGGTTTCCATTTCCACTAAGTACCCCACTTGCTACTTAGTGATGCTAAGCATATTTCCTATGTATATTGATCACTTCTATGTCTTCTATGAAGAAATGTCTATGGAAGCTTTTGAACATGTTTTACAGTCAGTTATTTGCCTGATATTATTGTGAAGTTGTGTTTTAGCAGTTGCTTTCATATTCGGGATATTGGCCCTTTATTCAGATACAAAGTTTGCAGATACTTTTTTGATTCTATAGGTTGCCTGTCTATTGATTTTTGAGGAGACGATCCTTTCTTCACTTGATAATTTTAGAACCTTAGCAAATATCATTTGGCCACAGGGGTCAGTGTATTCAAGATTCCCTCCTTACGATTCATTGGTCTCTCTGCCTATTTAGCTGCAGGTAGAACACAGTTTTGACTGCTGTGGCATTCTTGCCGGTTTTGAATTCAGGAAGCCTGAAGGCCCCATTGTTGTTCTTTGCTCTCAAGACTGTTTTTGTTCCTTGGGTTTCTTCTGGGTTCCGTAGTTTGGGAGATTTTTTTTTTTCCATTTTATTAAAATGACATGGGACTTCGTAAGTGGTTTCAATATATATGTACATCACTTTTAGGAGTATAGGAAGGTCAACAACACTAAAATATTCCCGTCTATGAATATGGTACAGTATTCCGATTACTTGTCTCTTCTTCTTCAACAGTGTTCTATGGTTTCCAGTGCACAAATCTTTCACTTCCTAATAAGCCCTTTCCACTGCCTTGCTTGGGTCCTCTAGAATCAGGGATGGGAAAGATGGGCTCAGGAAGAGAGTGAATATTCCTCCCTTCCCTCCATACCTACTTTCTGGTTACTTGTAGTACACGAGTGCTGGGCCATGCCCTTTACCTCTGCCCACAAATGAGCTCCCTCCTGAGAGTTTTATTTGAATCTGAGTGTTCACCTTAATAGGGCTTCACTGGTAGCTCAATTGTTGAAGAATCTGCCTGCAATGCAGGAGATCCTGTTTCGATTCCTGAGTCAGGGCTATCTGCTAGAGAAGGGATAGTCTACCCACTCCAGTATTCTCGAGCTTCACTTGTGGCTCAGCTGGTAAAGAATCCACCTGAAATGTAGGAGACCTGAGTTCAATTCCTGGGCTGGGAAGACGCCCTGGAGAAGGGAATGGCTACCCACTCCAGCACTATTGGGATGTTCGCAAGCAGTCTCCCAGTGCCTGGACTGGGTTCAAGAGCCCCAGATATACCTACATATGAATGATCTTATCAGGCCATCATATCATCTGGAATAAATGAAAAATAGAACAGGCAATTAGTTGCCTTTTCCTTGTCTGTGGAGCCCTTAGAGCTGAACTTTCCAGTGTAGCAGCCATTAGCTAGAGCTGCCTATCTATAATTAACATATTTCCACAATACTTAACTTGTTATATTGAAACAATCACAAAAAGCACACACGGCTTGGTCACACTAGCCATATTTCAAAAGTGTCCATAAGCGTTGGCATTTCAGCTTTATAAGCTTGAATGTAAGAGCTGTATTGGGCCTGTAGAAGTGTAAGGTTAAAAGGTAATTTTCTCAGCTTCTTTCTCATGTGAATATGTTCAAATGTGATCACCGTCTTGCTGAAGGGCTCTGACTCCACAAAGCACAGGGGAGGTTTGTGAGCCTGGAGGGAAGACCAAGGAGATGCTATGTGAGCCAAGTGGAGGAGGAGAAATGGGTAGGTCAACTTGTATAATAACTGTATTATTGCTCATGGTTATCTTTCTACTGAGTGTTTTCTGGAAAACATTAGCAGCAATGATGTGGAAGAGAATGCAGGTAGGGAACAACTCTTAGGTGGGATTTAGAGGGAGAGGGTTCCTTGACCATTTGAGTTACACCTGCTCCCTCAGAGATTAATATAAACCAAGGAAGAAGAAGGAAATATGTCTAGAGTTGTAGTTTGTTTTTTTCATATTTTAACAATACAATAGAGCTATGTGTCCATGTAGTTTATTCTGTTGTGCTTATAGTCATTTCTTCTTGCTTTTCCATTTAGAAATATCCTTTCTCACAAGACGCCTTGTTCCTTGCCCTTTCACCTGCCAAATATGAAAGCTTGGCTTCTGGTTATTACCTGCATTGTAGTATACACGAAGGACTTTGGCTTCATGTTTAAATTCTCCTATGATGGCCATATCCTAGTGGCACAAAAGTCTCATAGTCACTTGACACTGGAGACCAAGTTCTGGCAGTGAGTGTCAGGTTGTGGGTGAGACACGAACTCTCTCCCTGTGCATTTTCAGGACGTGTGGCTTGCCCTGATGTTTGTCCTCACTGTTTATTCCTCATGTAAAGGGTGCTCTCAGGGTTGAATGAGTCAGAACACACGTGCTCTTGAGTCCCTGCCTGGGCTGAGTCTGCTGGAGTTCCTCTCAGAACCACACCTCCCCAAGGATGCTGTGCTGAAGGTGCTTCCACGTGAGAGCAGCCCATGTGTTCCTAGAGACCAGCATGGCTGCAGATTCTAGAGACTGTGAAGGGGCTGCTGGCTTTCTTTACACATGTTCTAGGAGCCCTACTGACCTGGTCTTCTGGGACTGACCAGACCTAGGTCAGAGACTCAGAGCAGCAAGACTCGGGGTGACTGCTCATCTTAGAACCCAATACTCCCTCCGGAGAGAAGCTCTCGGTGGTTTTGATCACAATCTTTGCACACTCCTCAACTCGTTTATTTACCTTTCATGTTTTTACTTGTTTTACATTTGAGTTGTGGTATTTTCTTACTTTGTGTATGATCTCCCGTTCTGATATATTGTTTGTAATTTTCTGTAGGTTATCTTTTCATCTGTTGAAGAGACTATGCTTTCACTCTTTTCTTGTCTT
>NW_011485445.1:14156-15594 GCF_000754665.1 Bison bison bison | reverse complement strand
AATATTGTTTCATTTCTCTTTCAGTAGAATTAAGTTGTGACTCTGATGGTTTTTGTTTCATATAGAGACGTTCCCTTTGTTGGGATAATGTAGACGAGAGTCTTATTACCAACTCATGATTCCTCAGTCCACAAGATACTAAAATTGTTAGCATCCATTACACTCTGTAGAGTACAGATTTCTCTCTCCTGCAGCAACATTTCTTCTAGGAAAAGAATTCTGCAATTTCCAGCCTAAATGAACTTGGAGTTCCATCCTCCAGGCACAGGTCGTGCCTTTCATCCTGAGTATGTGTGTGCTGATCTTGCTGGGTTCCCTGGACTCCACACTGCTCCTCATCAGGTTTTCTACTGTCCCCAAATGAACCAAAGACTGTGCATCTATGTGATCTTACCCTCATAGCGTCTTCTCTTCTGTACTTGCAGGTGGCCCTTTCAGGATGTGAAAGTGGTATGTATTCTAGAATCATTCCCTTTGGGAGAAAAAACTTTGTAGATGAGAAAGTTTGGGTTTTCTCGCTGGTTTTAGTGTAGAGGCCAAACTGATTCCAAATTCCTGCTGGGAATGAGTATAGGGGCCCTAGTGATAGAAAGTAATTTACAAGAGATCAATGTGGATGATTACTGTAGTTCCAGGAAGAAGCTGTATTATGGTTAATAGTGTAGGTTTGTGTCCATGGGACTGGGTGTGTTTTTATGTATAATGAATAGTGTGATTCTTTGTGTGTTTGAATTTTTGGGTTGTGTTTTCCAAAATATCTGTCACCCTAAACGTCACTGTTAGTGGTGTCAGCCCCAAAATATTTCCCATCACAATGTACCATGAATGTTTATGTGTATAAAAATAAAACAAAGTATATACATTCACTGTATCCATTGATTTTATATCAAGTGAACATCCTTTTCCCAGGAAGACAAATCCCATCACTACTGAGGAAGATGTTTACAGGATTCTTCTTAATTTTTATTAAAAATTTTATTGGCTGTTCTTGGCCTTCGTTGCTGCCCAGGCTTCTTTCTACTTATGGAGAGCAAAGGCAACTCTCTAGTTGTGGTGCATAGGCCTCTCACTTTAGTGGCTTGTTTGTTGCAGAGCATGGCCTCCAGGGCTCTTGGGCTTCCATAGTTTGGCGCGTGGGCTCAGTAGTTGTGGTACATGGTTTAGTTGCTCCACAGCATGTGGAATCTTTCCAGACCAGGGGTTGAACTCCTGTATCCTGCATTGTCAGGTAGATTCTTAACCACTGAGCCACCATAGAAGTCCTATAAGATTCTTAATGAGCAAAACTGTTTCAGAATCCCCTTTACTGGGTCAACCACACCTTCATTTAATAGTAAATCTCATCACTTAGTAGGTCTTGTAGGATTTTGATTGCTCATGATTCACCACTCTGCCACTTCCCTCATTCAAACTCTTTCTGTTGGAGCCTCAGAATGAA
>NW_011485445.1:11408-13378 GCF_000754665.1 Bison bison bison | reverse complement strand
CCACCGTGTGCAGGAGTCCAGGAGCTGCTGTTCCAGAGTGCTATCTTTAAAGATCCCCCCATGGGGGTTTCCTCATTTCCCTCTGCAGGATCCAGCTCTGCCCTCCCAACTCTGCTAAAGGCAGCAGGGGGAATCCCTAGTCCATCACCAGCTGCAGAGAGAGGTTGGGGCGGCCCTGCCCTCCCCAGTCCTGGGCTCTGGGAACAGAGTGAAGGAGACACAGGTGCCCAGAAGTCGTGCAGGCAGGGCGTCACCTGGCAGCTCTGCATCCCTGTGGGTGCTCCCTGGTCCTGAGGGTCCCAGCCAGCCTGGGGGTGCCCAAGTCTGGGGTTTCTAAGGATCTGGAACCCTGGGGTCCTAGGTCACCTCAGGGCAGCATCTCTCAACCTGAATTTGGAGGTTCTGTAGATTCTTCTGTGTATGTGTCCAACTGAAGACACATCAGAAAGCAATTTAGTCCTTTGTGCACTTGGGATGGTGGTGCTAGTGGTAAAGAACCCTCCTGCCAATGCAGGAGACACAAGAAAAGGGTTTGATCCCTGGGTATGGAAGATCCACTGGAGAAGTAGATGGCAACCCACTCGAGTGTTCTTGTGTGAAGAATCCCAGTGACTGAGGAACCTGGTGAGCTATCATCCATAGGGTTCCACAGACTCAGACATGACTCAGGCGACTGAGCAGCACACTTGGGATGAGTGGCAGGATTCAAGTTACTCGTGTTCCTTTTATTTTGTTCCCAAGTCTGTCATTAATAACATATCTTGTTTTATTATAGTTTGAAAAGAAATGTTTTCTCTCAAATTTCAATGTTGCAATATGCTAAACAGTTAAAATGTACTTTTTATAATATAAAAACAGTTTAAAGGCAGAAACCTCAGGAGAGTTTGGTTGGGGCTTAGAAATGATTATTCAGGAAAACAGAGATTCCAGGTGATTGTCCATTTCCAATGCTCAGGTCTCAGGAGCAGTTGTACTGTGTAGGATGGGTGGGCAGGTTCTCCTACCCTCTGTGTCATCTGACCTCCTGCTCCTCCCAGGGCCTAGAGGGAAGGGGGGACCCAAACTTTCAATCCTGAATCCCAAGTCCCCTGTTCCTTTGCCTGAGTCTCACTGTCCAGGGGACCCATCAGTTGAGGTTTGCCAGCCAGATGCCCAGGTGTACTTGCTCCTGGGGGACATTTCTAGACACTCCTTACTAACAGACAACACCCTCAGCAAAGAGCAGCAAACAGACCCAGTGCCCTGCAGATCTGAGCCCCAAAGCCAAGTCTAGATGCTGGGAAGTCTTCTGGGTCCTGCTCACCCTCCCCAGGGAGCCTTCCTCTGTCTGACTCTGCACATCCCAGAGACTCCATCACCTGTGTTGTTGTTGCAGGCTCTCATCTGAATCCCTGAAGACCTGGACCTGGACCCCATCCTGGACCCCAGAGGTGGTGGAGCCCCCACAGCACCAGGAGCCTCATCTGGATCAGATTAGGGGAGGCCTCATTGCCTCTCTCCTGAGAGTCCTCATTTAGTACAGCTTCATTTGTTTTGCTCTGTTGATGAAGTATTAGTTTTATCTACAGTTTTATCTTTATGTTCTGTATATATCTATATGTTCCATATATATAAGTAAGTTTTTCATTAAATGTTTTTATCTATTTACTTTCAAAAGAACTTTGTGTAAAAACACATATGTATAAAGTAACCCCCTCAACAGAGGTAGAACTTAAGAAATTGTCATAAGCCAGTCACCTTAGTGTCTACAACCAGGATCATTTCCCCCTTCACACAACTCAGTCTTCGTTGTTTAAGAAACTGCAAATTTATTTCTAACATCTATCTTTCGGTCACTGTCTTTAAGAATTCTGTTTTCTCATATCTGCTCATTCCAGTAGTCATAGGAGATCAATATTACCCTTTCAAGACTTGCATGTCAGGATTTTTCAGAACTCAGTCTGCTTTCAGGGTAAAAAGTTCATGATCCA
>NW_011485445.1:10297-11308 GCF_000754665.1 Bison bison bison | reverse complement strand
ATTAGTTCTCCAGATTATTGTGTCTGTTTGGAGTCCTTAGGGGTTCCATATATATTTTTGGATTTCTTTTTTCCATTTCTGGCTAAATGAACATGAAAGTGTTTGCCTCTATCCTCTCTTAGGGTCTGGGAAACTTAAGGTGTTGCTGAGAGCATTAAGTATCTCCCAGGCCACTGAGGTCACATCAGGCAACAGGATAGTCTCTTTTATGTGAACTTTTTGTCCTCCCCTCCCCTAGATCTCAGAAGATTCTCATGTCCATGTCAGGCCCTTCCTGAGAGTGATGGATTGTTTAATTAAATAATGGACTGATTAGAGACTGTGGCCATACACACATGGTCCTTCTTCTAATGTTTCCATGTTGGAGAACTCTAGGGTTGGTGGAGGCTCAAGGAGGAAGGAAAAGAACAGTGACTAGAGGAGAGAAATGATGAAGGAAGTAGAGGGGAAACAGCGGTAGAAGAAGGCAAGCAAGGTCGTGGGCAGAGATGCATGGAGACAGTGACCACCTGGAGGAGGAACACATGGAAATTGTGCCATTCCTCATCACTCGTAGACAAGCTGAGGGTGGCAACAGGATGTTGGATGTCAAAGACCCATTTTTTCATTGCAGAAGTGAAACACTGAGGCCCTGGGAGGTCCCTGGAGAAAAGGGCACCAGGGGTCCCAAGGCCAGGTTGTGAGGAGCACAGGGTCCCCTGGTCACATCCTGACTCTAAATCTCCCCTTTGCTTTACCACAGCCACTCCAGATGACTGCTGCCCTCAGACACCAAGAAATTGCATGGTGCATATTGAGGATTTGGAGGAGAGCAAGACTATAGAGGTCATTTATTTCTTCTTTTGTATCTTTTAAAAATGTTCTCTCTTTTTCTGATCAATAGACTCTTCTTTGCAACCCTTCCCTTTCTCCTCTTTCCCTCTTTCTCTGATTAGCCTTCTGCAGGACCTGGTCTCTTGTAGGCACTTGGGGACCTAGAAGCTTATATAAAATCTATGAATCTATCTTCAG
>NW_011485445.1:5558-9835 GCF_000754665.1 Bison bison bison | reverse complement strand
AGGGTGAGAATACATAGCTTTTGACGTACTCGTTTCCTGATTTGGAACCAGTCTGTTGTTCCTTGTCCAGTTCTAACTGTTGCTTCCTGACCTGCATACAGATTTCTCAAGAGGCAGTTCTGGTTTTGTTGTATTCCCATCTCCTTAAGAATTCTGCAGACTTTGTTATGGTCCACCAGAATCAAAGGCTTTGACATAGTCAATAAAACAGAAGTAGATATTTTTCTGGAACTCTCTTAGTTTTTAAATGATTAAATGGATTTTGGCAATTTGATCTCTGATTCCTCTGCCTTTTCTAAATCAGTTTGAACATCTGGAAGTTCACGGTTCACGTACTGTTGAAGCCTGGCTAGGAGAATTTTGAGCATTACTTTACTAGTGTGTGAGCTGAGTGCAATTTTGTGGTAGTCTGAGAATTCTTTGGCATTTCCTTTCTTTGGGATTGGAATGAAAATTGACCTTTTCCAGTCCTGTGTCCACAGCTGAATTTTCCAAATTTGTTTGGCATATTGAGTGTAGCACTTTAACCTTGAAGTGAAAGCTGCTCAGTTGTATCCAACTCTTTGCATCCTCATGGACTATGCACTCCATGGAATTCTTCAGGCCAGAATACTGGAGGAAGTAACCTTTCCCTTCTCCAAGAGATCGTCCCAACCCAGGAATTGATCCCAGGTCTCCCGCCTTACAGGCAGATTCTTTACCAGCTGAGCCACAAGGGAAGCCCTTTTCTATATTAACACTATTGAAAATCTTGCTTTTATGTATATTCCTCACCAATTGATACTGTGTAAGATGATACATGGTAGACTGTGGAAGAATTCTTATCCCCTCTCTAATGCATGATGCTAATTTCAAGTATTCATTTAAGCTTTCCTTGATTACTTATTATAACATGCTCTATCATAGTAAAGAAAAATTAGCTAATGTTATCTTGGATGTAGCTTAGGTAATAGAAAGGGCAAAGGTTGAAATTTTCTGATTAATATTCAAAGAGTAAGAAAACCTATCTAGCAGCTTAAATAGACAATCATTCCTCATTGCAGTAAATCCATGATTATTAAATGACACTAATGACAGATTTTGTTTTACAACTTGAGCTCTGTGCAACTCTTCTCAAAATTTGCTTTGAGACATATTGGAATGTCTTCTACTTGTGGAGCATAAAATTGGCACAATCCGGTCTTTCCCTTGGTGTTGATAAGCCTTAAAAACGTGGTGGTTTAAAGACTTGGGCTCCTTCCAAGTTGGTCTTAATTTTAGTTTACCAGCATAGAAATGGCAACCCACTTACCAGGCCCATTCTGGCCTGGAAAATCCCATGGACTGAGGAGCCTGGTAGGCTACAGTCCATGGGGTCGCAAAGAGTGGAACACAACTGAGCGACTTCACTTTCACTTTCACTTTCGCCCAGCATAGAGCATTCCTAGGACTTCTTTGACCCTTATCATTCTTTAACATGAAAATACATAACTGTGATATGGTAATAAATATCTCAAATAACATGAAAATATGTAACTTTGGCACAGTAGTAAATATCTTAAATGGTACTGAGTTACTATATGGTCTCTCCTTTGGTCACTTGTATGCAAAACTGAGCTTGCAAGTCTGGACTCTTCTGATTTGACAAGATGACTCATTTTGCATAGTTCAGATTGATCAACGAATATTAGACTCAACTCGATGGGAAAGTTGTTCAGTTGTGTGTGACTCTTAGCAGCCCCGTGGACTGTAGTCTGCCAGGCTCCTCTGTCCATGGAATTCTCCAGGCCAGAATACTGGAGTGGGTAGCTGTTCCCTTGTCCAGGGAATCTTCCCAACCCAGGGATCAAACCCAGGTCTCCTGCACTGCAGGTGGAATCTTTACCATCTGAGCCACAAGGGAAACTACCCATTCCAGTATTCTTGATCTTTCCTGGCGACTCAGCTGCTAAAGACTAAGTTCTTGCAACTTGTCATATGTGATTATGAGCTGATTTGGGGGTGAGTTGACTATTAAGGTAGAAATACCTGTTTGTGTACTAGGCTGTGTCTAAAGGCTCATTTAAAACATTTTGTTATATTTCATTGATATTTATTGTATTCTAGAAGTTTTTTGAAAGTGTAAATGTACTTAAAGAAATCCAGGATGTAGAAAATACAGGCATTCTATCTAACATTTTTTGCCTATAGTTGGTGCCAAGAGACATAGCAATAATGTAGAAAAAGAGTCTTTCCTTTAACTCACATTAACTTCATGAAATAGTGCCTACAAGCTGAGAGTTCTAGCTACCAGATACCCTAACCACCCTAAGACTGCTTCAGCCTCTGTTACTGTGATGTCTTGAAACATGGTCTCCAGAAAAGAAATGGATCCCTGGCAACTGTTTGCAATATTTAGCTACCAAAATAGCAAATAATATTAGAGACAAAATATGTGTGGGTGTTGTCAGTATCTATGAATATGTTTGTATAATTTTATATTTTAGGTTAGTGAAAAAACTTGAATGCTCCTATAAAATACATGGACTTCCCTGGTGGCTCAGAGGGTAAAGTGTCTGCCTGCAGTGCGGGAGATCCAGGTTTGATCCCTGGGTTGGGAAGATCCCCTGGAGAAGCAAATGGCAACCCACTCCAGTATTCTTGCCTGGAGAATCCCATGGATGGAGGAACCTGGTAGAGTATAGGCCATGGAGTCGCAAAGAGTCAGACATGACTGAGCGAGTAGATAGATAGATAAAATACATTGTTCAATTAATATTATTTTTCAGTTACATTAATACATATCAAATATACAAACGTGCACATAACTAAAAATCTAACAATTTAATAATAAAAGTATAAAAATAAGCCACAATAATGAGGTAATAAAAAAACCTAGATAATACTATATAGAATGAATAATAAATCAAAATTGAAACCTAAAACTATGCTCAGAGATGAAGAGACCAAGTTTGTTAAACATTAAACAGAATATTTTTTTAAATTTAACTAATGATTTACTTCAAATGATTAAAAGAAATGTAGTTGATTTATAGATGGAAATTAATACACCAAAAACAAAGCAAATTCAATCCGTAAAATGTATTAAACAGTTCAGGAACTGATGGCTTTAAAAAAAGATGAAATGGTTTCTGATAAATCTAAATAAAGATGAAAAGAGTAAAAAAAAAATAGTAACTAAAATGGAATAGCTAAAATGTATGTGTGCATGTGTGTGTGCATGCGTTTGTGTATATATGACTAGATTGTGGTGGAAATTCAATGAATTTTAAAATCTTGAAACAAATTATACTCAAGCAGAGCCAGAATTTCATAAAATTAATCCAATGAAGCACAAATAACTTAATGAATCAATACTCAGAGTAAATAATCATCAAATCAAAATTAAAAAGAAAACAAATAATGGCTTCTAAAAGTTGGTCAAGTTCAAATTAATTTTATGGGGCATATCCTATTTCTATGACAAATAACAATTCTCATTTTATAAAATAGCTACTGAGCATGGAAAAATACAGTCTTCACTAAGTTTAAGCAATCTTGATTCTAAGCTGGATCACTCCAAAATAATTGCTGGAGACACAGGATTGATCCCTCGGTCCAGAAGAGCTGCTGGAAGTCGGCACGGCAATTCGCTCCAGTATTCTTCCTGGAGAATCCCATGGACAGAGGAGCCTGGCAGGCTACAGCCTATAGAATCGCAAAGAGTCAGACATGACTGAAACAACTGAGCACTAAAGTGGTATTTATGAATGAATATATATATTGTCTTACAAAATATTAGTAAGCGTGTTTCAGATGGCCATAAGAGAATTATGATCTACATTGATGGTTTCTTTAGAAAGGAATACATTTTATGTTAATACTGTATGTGATTCCAGTAAGTTAAAGCTGTATATTCAGATTGCAAATTTCATGAAAAAGATTTTACACAAAATTTCATTTAATTAAATAAGTCAATCAACCTCTTAATAATTCTTAATTATATTAATCAAGAAGTTATGTATGAGATATATATTAACCTTGAAAAGAACATATTACCCATACTAGGACTAAGGACAGAATGCATGTGCTTATCTGCTAAGGCTTGTATAACAAATACCACAGACTGACTGACACAAGAGAATTGTGAAAAATGAAATTAAAAGTTGCTCAGTCGTGTCTGACTCTTTGTGACCCCATAGACATAAGTCCATGGAATTCTTCAGGCCAGAATCCTGGAGTGGGTAGCCTTTCCCTTTTCCAGGGGATCTTCCCAACCCAGGGATCCGACCCAGGTCTCCCACACTGCAGGCAGATTC
>NW_011485445.1:0-4658 GCF_000754665.1 Bison bison bison | reverse complement strand
TTTTTTTAAATTGAAGTCTAGTTGACTTACAGTTCTGTGTTAGAAACAGGTTTACAGCAAAGTGCTTCAGTTTTGTGTTTACATATATGTGTCTATATATATGTATATTCTTTTTCAGATTATTTTTCATTGTGGGTTATTGGAAAATATTGAATATAGTTCCATATGCTATAAACTGTTTAAATTTCTTATTGAGTTTGAAATTTTGCTAATCAGATATGGAATTCAGTGGATTATTTTGTTGCTATTAAACAGCAGTTTAGGAACGCCACCCCACAACTTTCTGGCCTCCATCATTTTTGCTAAGAAATGGACACTTAATGTTGTCAACCACTTGTTTGTGGTAAGTAGCCTCTCTCCTTTTGATTTCAGGGTGCCCTCTTTGTCTTTTGACAGTTTGATTATAATGTGTCTCAATGTGGATACTGTTGTATTCATTCTTCTTGGAGTACATTAAATATCCTATTTGTGTAAAATCATATCTTCAGTCAAATTAGGAAGCTTTCAGCCATTGTATCATCATATACTGTGTCACTTTTTCCTCTCCCACTGGGACTCCTAGTCTGCATTATCAGTAAGTTTGATGATGTCTTACAAGCCTTTTATGCTTTTTTTTTTTTTTGTCTCTATTAGTTTTTCTTTCTGCTCCTCAGACTGGATAACTGCAATTGATCTCTCTTATATATATACACTTTTGCTTTCCCTAAATCTCTTGTTGAAATTCTCTAGTGATTTTTTTTTATATAAAAAATAGTTCAAAGCTCTCCAACTATTTTTAAGTTGCCTTCTTGATTTGATATTTATTGATTGCTATAAGCTTTGACTTTTTTCAAGAGTTAAGCAAAATCAATTCTGATTTTTTTTGTTTACTTTTACTATGTTTGTAGAGAGACAAACTATACAATCATTTTGTACCTTTTATACTTTTCAACTCCAGAATTTTTGTTTGGTTCCTTTTTTATAGTTTCTCTCTTTATTGATATCTATCATTCTTGAGGCATTATTTGCATAATGTCCTTTAGTTTTGTCCATAGTTCCCTTTACCTCTTTGACTATAAGACAGTAGAGTCTTTTTCTAGTAAGTCCAATGTCTATACTTCCACAGAGACAATTTTGGTTAATTTTCCTATGAGTGAAGCATACATTTTTTTTTTTACATGTTTCATTATTTTTTGTTGAAACCTGAACATTTTAAATTTTAGACTTGTTAATTCTGGAAATTAGATTCTTCTGCCACCTTGAAATTGTTTGTTGTTGCTTTCTCTGCTTTGTAATTGGATGTTTTTTTAATGAGTTTTGTAATCTATGTTTGTAAAGAATGTATTCATTGATATGTGTGGTCTGCAGTCTTTCTTCTTTTGGTTAGGTGATGTTGCGTGATGTCTTTGGATGCTTATCAATGAAAACAGAACCCAAAATTCTCTTAGTCTTTGCATACCGGCTCTTTGTTGCAACACTCCTTTATCCTTAGCTGGCCAGTTACCGACCTTGCTCAGTCTTTACTTCCTCTTTGTGCAGAGCCTAAAGATCAGTCTGAGGTAACAGTTTAGAGTCGTCTCAGGTTCTTTGGTTTGTTTGTTTTTAACACAACTCTTTCTCTGGGCATGGACATAAATTTCTATATTCCCTAATACTCATGTGAGATTTTCAATGCCATAATTCTTCAAAGACTCTTTCTTCACAAATTTTCCTCTCAGGCTTCTATTAGTTTGTTATTGTTCCTCAAGTTGTAATCATTTGCTGTATGCAGCAGTGGGTTCTTCATTTGCCTTCCACATTTTCTGAGAAATGCCCTCTGTGTAGCCACTTTTCTGCCCTGAGGAAGTTCTGGATCAGGTGACGTAGAGGCGAGTGCTTTTGTCAGTCCTATAGGTAGGCATTAGACTAAAACAGATACAAATTACTATTTGAGAATAAGTTCAACTTTGCTTCCTCTGGAGCCAGGGACCAGAATGACATATTGGAATACCGGTTGTCATTTCAAGACCATTTTGGAGCCAAGAGAGAGGTAGGACAAAGGCAAGTAAAAACACTTCAAAGCTCCCCAAATATTTTTAAGTTGCCTTCTTGATTAGGCTTTTACTGGTTGCCCTAAGCCTTTGGTAGCTCAATGGTAATGAATTTGCCTACAATTACAGGAGAGGCAGGTTTGACCCCTGGGTTGGGAAGATCCCCCAGTGAAGGAAATGACAACGCACTTCAGTATTCTTGCCCAGGAAATCCCATGGACAGAGAAGCCTGGTGGGCTATGGTCCATGAGGCTGCAAAAGGGTCAGACACGACTTATTGACTAAACATCAAAACTAAGCATTTGATCTTTTTTTTTCTTTTAATTAAGAGTTAAAACACACACACACACACTAAATTTGACACTTTCATTCACTTTTACTGCATTTGTAGAGGGACAACCTCTTGGAACTACCACTACACCGTATTCAATGACATCAAACACAAACCATTTGCATACATTTGGCATTAAAAATATATCTAATACTATTAGAATGAAACTAATAACTTTTCTAATATTTATGGGACGTGTGTGTGTGTTTCTGTTTATGTGTGTTTTATTGTTTTTGTTCAGTCAGTCAGTCGTGTCCAACTCTGTGTAACCCCATGGACTGCAGACTGCAGCACGCCAGTCTTTCCTGTCCTTCACCATCTCCTGGAGCTTGCTCAGGCTCATGTCCATTGAGTTGGTGATTCCATCCAACCATCTTGTCCTTTGTTGTACTCTTCTCCTGCCTTCAATCTTTCCCAGCATAAGGGTCTTTTCTAATGAGTCAGCTCTTTCCATCAGGTGGCCAAAGTATTGAGCTTCAGCTTCAGCATCAGTCCTTCTGTTGCAGGAAGGACTTCTGTTTTCAGGGCCCAAATGGGGCTCTTGGCTAACACTCAGATATGAATTGTCTGAGGAGACATATGTGTTGAGAAAGCAAGAGACTTTATTGGAAAGGGGTGCTCAGGTGGAGAGCAGTAGGGTAAAGGAACCCAGGAGAACTGCTCTGCCACATGGCTCCCAGTCTTGAGATTTACGGTGATGGGATTAATTTCCAGGTTGTCACTAACCAATCATTCTTACTCAGAGTCCTTCCTTGTTGTGCATGCATTGCTCAGCCAAGAAGGCTGCCAGTGAGAATGATTCAGGGAGGTGGTCAGACATGTGGTGTCTCCTTTTGACCTTTCCCGAACTCTTCTAGTTGGTGGTGGTTTATTAGTTCCATGTTCCTTACCAGGACGTCCTGTCATAAAACTATTCATGCAAATGGTTACTATGGTATCTGGGAAGGGTAGGTCATTTCAGTCAGTGAGCTTCCCCAAACAACTGTCCCCTGAGAGACTTCTTGGGAACTGGGACAGAGGTATCTTTCTTCTGTAACTTCTTCCTGCTGTTCATGTATGTAGTTCTGCCTAGCAGAGTAAAAGTCTCTCTCTACCTGATCTAGGTTGAGGTATTCTGTATCTGAAACTGGCTTCCATCCTTGTGGTAACAGCAATTTAGTCTAAAACTCTCAGATCCTGTCAGAGATGAAACAGACAGAGGCCAAAAAGTATACCTTACAAGATGGTTATCACTGGTCCCCAGAAAAGGAAGGCAAAATTTGGGGTGAGGCAACAGGGTGGTGGTCCAGGAATCTTGTGCTCATTCTGAAGTTAACATCTTCCACCTGGGTGGGGATCCCAGTTCCATAGAAGAACTCAAAGATATTCTTATGGGTCTTCCTTGAGTAGGAACCAGATCTTGCCCTAAGGCTGTACCACCCTTTGATTGTTTCTCCTCTGTTTTTATATCCCCTCCCTTCTCTTATCAGCAACTCTTTGGATCTGCCCTTTGAAACTGAAGGAAGGTTAGTTCAGTCAGTTCAGTCCCTCAGTCCTAACCACTCTTTGCGACCACATGAATTGCAGTATGCCAGTCCTCCCTGTCCATCACCAACTACCGGAGATAACTCAAACTCATGCCCATCGAGAGGGATGATGCCATCTCATCCTCTGCATCCTTTTCTCCTCCTTCCCCCAATCCCTCCCAGCATCAGAGTCTTTTCCAATGAGTCAACTCTTCCCATGAGGTGGCCAAAGTATTAGAGCTTCAGCTTCAGAATCAGTCCTTCCAAAGAACACCCAGGACTTATCTCCTTTGGAATGGACTGGTTGGCTCTCCTTGCAGTCCAAGGGATGCTCAAGAATCTTCTCCAAGACCACAGTTCAAAGGCATCAATTCTTCAGTGCTCAGCTGTCTTTACAGTCCAACTCTCACATCCATACATGACCACTAGAAAAAACATAGCCTTGACTAGACGGACAATTGACTAGACGGACATTAGTTGGCAAAGTAATGTTTCTGCTTTTGAATATGCTATTTAGGTTGGTCATAACTTTCCTTCCAAGGAGTAAGTTTCTTTTAATTTCACGGCTTCAATTACCATCTACAGTGATTTTGGAGCCCAAATAAAGTCTGACACTGTTTCCACTGTTTGCCCATCTATTTCCCATGAACTGATGGGACCAGATGCCATGATCTTAGTTTTCTCAGTATGGAGCTTTAAGCCAACTTTTTCACTCTCCTCCTTCACTTTCATCAAGAGGCTTTTCAGTTCCTCTTCACTTTCTGCCATAAGGGTTGTGTCATCTGCATATCTGAGGTTATTGATATTTCTCCT
>NW_011485444.1:54182-54384 GCF_000754665.1 Bison bison bison | reverse complement strand
TAAAGGACAGAAATGGTATGGACCTAACAGAAGCAGAAGATATTAAGAAGAGGTGGCAAGAATACACAGAAGAACTATACAAAAAAGATCTTCAACACCCAGATAATCATGATGGTGTGATCACTCACCTGGGGCCAGACATCCTGGAATGTGAAGTCAAGTGGGTCTTAGGAAGCATCACTATGAACAAAGCTAATGGAGG
>NW_011485444.1:50971-51686 GCF_000754665.1 Bison bison bison | reverse complement strand
CCCAGGTCAGTAGGTGCCCAATATGCTACTGGAGATCAGTAGAGAAATAACTCCAGAAAGAATGAAGGGATGGAGCCAAAGAAAAAACAACACCCAGTTGTGGATGGGACTGGTGATAGAAGCAGGGTCCGATCCTGTAAAGAGCAATATTGCACAGGAACCTGAAATGTTAGGTCCATGAATCAAGGCAAATTGGAAGTGGTCAAATAGGAGATGGCAAGGGTGAATGTTGACATTCTAGAAATCACTGAACTAAAATGGACGGGAATGGGTGAATTTAACTCAGATGGCCATTATATCTACTACTGTGGGCAGGAGTCCCTTAGAAGAAATGGAGTAGCCATCATAGTCAACAAGAGTCCAAAATGCAGTACTTGGATGTAATCTCAAAAACGACAGAATGATCTCTGTTTGTTTCCAAGGCAAACCATTCAGTATCCCAGTAATCCAAGTCTATGCCCCAACCAGTAACACTGAAGAAGCTGAAGTTGAATGCTTCAATGAAGACCTACAAGACCTTTTAGAACACCCAAAAAAGATCTCCTTTTAATTATAGGGGACTAGAATGCAAAAGTACGAAGTCAAGAAACACCTGAGGTAACAGGCAAATTTGGAATATGGAATGAAGCAGGACAAAGGCTAATAGAGTTTTGCCAAGAGAATGCATTGGTCATAGCAAACACCCTCTTCCAACAACACAAGAGAAGACTCTACA
>NW_011485444.1:49103-50779 GCF_000754665.1 Bison bison bison | reverse complement strand
AAGTAGGGAAAACCACTAGACCATTCAGGTATGACCTAAATCAAATCCCTTATGATTATACAGTGGAAGTGAGAAATAGATTTAAGGGCCTAGATCTGATAGATAGAGTGCCTGATGAACTACGGATGGAGGTTCGTGACATTGTACAGGAGACAGGGATCAAGACCATCCCCATGGTAAAGAAATGCAAAAAAGCAAAATCGCTGTTTGGGGAGGTCTTAGAAATAGCTGTGAAAAGAAGAGAAGCGAAAAGCAAAGGAGAAAAGGAAAGATATAAGCATCTGAATGGAAAGTTCCAAAGAATAGCAAGGAAAGATAGAAAGCCTTCCTCAGTGATCAATGCAAAGAAATAGAGGAAAACAACAGAATGGGAAAGACTAGAGATCTGTTCAAGAAAATTAGAGACACCAAGGGAACATTTTATGCAAAGATGGGCAAAATAAAGGACAGAAATGGTATGGACCTAACAGAAGCAGAAGATATTAAGAAGAGGTGGCAAGAATACACAGAAGAACTATACAAAAAAGATCTTCACGACCAAGATAATCACGATGGTGTGATCACGCACCTAGAGCCAGACATCCTGGAATGTAAAGTCAAGTGGGCCTTAGAAAGCATCACTACAAACAAAGCTAGTGGAGGTGATGGAATTCCAGTTGAGCTATTTCAAATCCTAGAAGATGACGATGTGAAATTGCTGCACTGAATATGCCAGTAAATTTGGAAAACACAGCAGTGGCCACAGGACTGGAAAAGGTCAGTTTTCATTCCAATCCCAAAGAAAGGCAATGCCAAAGAGTGCTCAAATTACCGCAGAATTGCACTCACCTACTAGTAAAGTAATGCTCAAAATTCTCCAAGCCAGTCTTCAGCAATATGTGAACCATGAACTTCCAGATGTTCATGATGGTTTTAGAAAAGGCAGAGGAACTAGAGATCAAATTGCCAACATCCGCTGGATCACTGAAAAGGCAAGAGAGTTCCAGAAAAACAACTATTTCTGCTTTATTGACTATGCCAAAGCCTTTGACTGTGTGGATCACAATAAACCGTGGAAAATTCTGAAAGAGATGGGAATACCAGACTACCTGACTTGCCTTTTGAGAAACCTGTATGCAGGTCAGGAAGCAACAGTTAGAACTGGACATGGAACAACAGACTGGTTCCAAATAGCAAACGCAGTATGTCAAGGCTATATATTGTCACCCTGCTTATTTAACTTATATGCAGAGTACATCATGAGAAACACTGGGCTGGAAGAAACACAAGCTGGAATCAAGATTGCCGGGAGAAATATCAATAACCTCAGATAAGCAGATGACACCACCCTTATGGCAGAAAGTGAAGAGGAACAAAAAAGCCTCTTGGTGTAAGTGAAAGAGGAGAATGAAAAAGTTGGCTTAAAGCTCAACATTCAGAAAACGAAGATCATGGCATCTGGTCCCATTACTTCCTGGGAAATAGATAGGGAAACAGTGGAAACAGTGTCAGACTTTATTTTTTGGGGCTCCAAAATCACTGCAGATGGTGACTGCAGCCATGAAATTAAAAGACGCTTACTCCTTGGAAGGAAAGTTATGACCAACCTATAGCATATTCAAAAGCAGAGACATTACTTTGCCAACAAAGGTCTGTCTAGTTAAGGCTATGGTTTCTCCAGTGGTCATGTATGGATG
>NW_011485444.1:42312-47213 GCF_000754665.1 Bison bison bison | reverse complement strand
CACTCAAGCTCTGGAAAAACTCCTTGTGTATCACACAGTGGGCAGGTCATCAGAAGGAAAGACAAGTTTGAACTCCCGATGCTAAACATGAAGCCTTACATGTCCGAGTGACAAGGTTTTCAGCTCAGTCAAGAAAAACAGGGCTCCTAAGAGACAGCAAGGGAAAATGCAGAGATACCCCAAAGTAGATCCCTACTTCAGAGGGAAGTGATCCTCACCCACAGACAGCAGGTTCCTGAGGGTCTCCACCATCACGTCCTTGTACAAGGTCCTCTGGGCAGGGTCCAGAGAGTCCCACTCCTTGGGAGTGAAATCTATGAACACATCCTTGAAGGTCAACTGTGCCTGAAATGAAAACACATTTAACCAACGGGCCCTGAGGAGGGTTCTTATTTTCACAGAAAAGGATAAGAAGTGAGACAGGTAAGGTCAGTTCAACTGAAGTAATATTCTGATATGTTCATGCAAATCTATATGGAGCAAATTGTTGCTCTCTAATTTAATCTCCTGTTTTTTCATAAGATGATGATATCCTCCAATCAACATGAATTCATCATGAGTGTGGACAAGACATGAAAAATATATAAATTACAATTAACAGTGGGTCGCTGATGCAGAAGTGTTGTGTTCAACACACTGAGTGACATTCACTATCTAGATGAGTTACAGCAAGACTGCTGTCTTCAGAGAGGACAAAGTCCACAGTGGCTTTAAAAGAACACAGACTGTGATGAAGATGTCATCATCACACTGATGAGAGGTGTCTCAACACTTCATACACACTAAGCATTACTCTAAAGACTTTACCCATATGAACTTGTCATCAACATAACAACAACAGTAGAGAAAGATCTGTGTCCATCTTACTGGGGAGAAGACTCTGTCACTCTAATAAATAGCTCTGATCAAACAGTTAAGAAATGAGGCAATAGCACCTGAGCTCAGGTGGTTGGGAGAGACAACTGAACCTAAGGAATCAAAGAGTTAAGTAACAGTATAAAAGACCATCCCCAGAGAGTCCCCTGAGAATACCTGAAACAAGTTCAAGGGAGCTGAAGGGCAATGGAACAGCATGAATAGTCACTGTACAAGTCACCCCCTCTACCCCACAACCCACACAATGTCAATAATCTGACTACTATTTACATTACTCATGTGATGAGGTAGAAACTATTAAAGGCCATGGAATACACATTTAAGATACAACTGCAACTGCTCTAAGCATAAACCGTATTTATGAGATGGTTTTGTAATAAAATCATGGAGTTACACATCCATGCACTCATGCATGCACATGGAAACACACAATTGATTGAAACAAGAAGCGTTGTCTTTATTTTTTTCTTTCGTTCAATCAAAACTTAGTGAGTATCAACTCTGTGTCCCTAACTGGGAGTACAGCAGTGAACACGACGGAGCTTACCATCCAGCGGCCAGCCAGCCAATTACATCCATAGTTTTAACATCACTATTTTTATATGTGCTCTGAAACAGGCCTGGTGCTAAGAGAAGATTCAACAGAAAGTCTTGACCTACATCGAGAAGTCAGACAAGGTCTCTGTGAGGAAGAAATGCTTAGGATTGGCAAGGTGGGAAATGGAAGAGTTTTGTAAGCAGACAGAAGAGCCTGAGTGCTCTGACACAGGAAGATATTTACTGAACAGAAAACCAGCCAGTCTGACTGCAACGTGGGAATGAAGACGGGGTAATGCCAGGAAAAGGCTGATTTCTGCAAGGCATATAAATTGAGGACGTTATTTCAAAAGCAACTGGACATCACTTAAGAATCTGCAGGAGGAAAGTTAGAGATTTAGGTTTGTTTTTCAGCACTCACTCTGCTATGTGAGGAGGTTGTTGTTCAGTTGGCTCAGTCATGTCAGACTCTATGGGACTCCATGGACAGTAGCCTGCCAGGCTCCTCTGTCCATGGGATTCTCCAGGCAAGAAAACTGGAGTGGGTGGCCATTCCCTTCTCCTACATTTTGGCATCTTTGGCACATTAAAAGTGAGTCAAATGTAAGTTTGATTCAGTAAGTTTGTTAACATTCTATTTTCTTTTTACAGCTCATATGGTTTGGTTATGCTGGGCCTTTGTTGCTGTGACCCAGCTGTCTCTACTTGTGGCTGCACTGCAAGGAGTTGTGGCTGAAGTGCCCAGGCTCTCATTGCAGTGGCTTCTCTTGTTTCAGAAGACAAGCTCAAGCATGTGGGCTTCAGTAGTTAAGGATTCCGGGCTCCAGAGCACAGCCACAGCAGTTGTTGGGCATGGGCTTAGTTGCTCTGCAGCATCTTCCAGGAATTGGGATGGAACCCGTGTCCCCTACACTGGCAGACACATTGCTATCCACTGTATCACCAGGGAAGTCCTCAACATTATCTTATACTATTAAAAACATAAAAAGTAGTACAAGCAGAAAATAATACAGAAAATACTTAAACGCCAATCTGTATAAAATACCTGTACTGAAAAATAATATGATGGCGTACCTGGTGGCTCAGTGGTAAAGAGTCCACTGACCAATGTAAGAAACACAGGTTGTTGCCTGGCCCATTAAGATCCCACATGCTGAGGGGCAACTAAGCCCGTGAATCTCAATTCCTGAGCCAGAGCTGTAGAGCCCAGGAGGTGAAACTACTGAAGCCAGCATGCTCTACAGCCTGGGCTGCAAGACAAGAGAAGCCACCACAATGGGAAGTGTGCACACCGCTACCAGAGTGGTCACCGCTCTCCAGAACTAGGGAAAAGACACTGAAGCAAGGAAGTCAGAGTACAGGAAATAAATATATTTTAAAAGTAATAATGTGATTTTTATCATTAATTTTAGGTATGTACTTTTTAACAAACTCCAAAATTTATGATTTTATTCCACTAAGAAAATACTGAATTAAGATTAGTAAAGTTGGAGAATTCCCTCATGGTCCAGTGGTTAAGATCCCTCACATCCACTGCAGGGTTTCAGGTTCGAGCCCTACTCAGCGAACTAAGACCCTAGAAGCTGAATCATGTGGTCAAAAAAGAAAGAAAAAAAAAATTAGTAAGCCCGATTTCACAGTTTAAATTAGATGGTGTAATGAAACACTCCCTAGCCCTGACATCTCTTTCTGAACACTGTATTCCATTCCCAAACACTTAAGTTTTCAGGGAGGTGCTCATTTAGTTTTAAATGTACTATAAAAAGTCAGAACTGATTTCCCCTCATTGGCCTCTTTGGCAGATTTTAACATATACCGTACATGTTAATACCTGAGGTCCACCTACAGCTTCTTTACCCTGATTGACAGAGAGCAGACAGAGCATCCACATGGGCCATAAGCAACCCCTGCTGCCCAACAGCACTGAGACCCTGTCTTCAAACCGTGGGTGATAAGCCCTGCCCAGGGGAGCCCCCTCACAAGGTCCAGGTCACTGGGTCATGGGGAGACGGGATCTAAGTGGAGACGCCAGGCCTTGAGGGAAGGCCCCAGCTGAGTATGCATGTACAAGAGTCAGACAGGATACTTCAGAGTCAGACACGATTAGCGAGTCCAGAGAAGGGCATTTCAGGAAGGCAGTGTGAGAATCCACTGAGAATATGACCTTACAGGAGAAAGAGCCATGACTGACTCCTGTTCTTTCCTCTTCTGTGCTTCTTCGTCCATGAGTCTTCACAGTTCTATCATGAAAGTGGAAAACATGCTGTTTAGTGCTTAGAGTCAACACATTCCCTTCCTGAGCCCCAACCACACACACAGGGAAGCCCTCACTGTGTGGAACGGACAGTTTTCTGGGCCCATTGTTTCAGGAGGGACTCAAGATAGTCAACTCCCACAGAGAGACCAACACGGGACTTTCCCACACTTTCCCTCGGATCACATTGCCCTCCTGGTGAGGCCTTATGTACACAGAAGCAGGGGGCACCTCCGCTGACCCCACAATCCCCTTCAGGTCACACAGCAGGCCCTGGTCCAGCCCCACTCAGAGGAGAGTGCCCTCCCCTCCCCCAGGGCTTGATCTCAGTCTCAGAAGTGGAGGCTAAGAGCCCTGGTGCTCAATGCAGGATCCAGATCGGAATCATCCTCGGCCTGTGCCCATTCCTGGGGCGAGGCCCCACTTGAGATCTTGAGAGGCGTGTCTTTTGGGGGAGGGGTACAAAACATGCCGGGCAAATGCCTCATGATCTCATGTGAAGCCTGGGTTGATCACTAGTGAAGGATTAAGGCCAGGCCACCTCCCGCTTTCTTCTTTTCCAGCTTTACTGAGACTAACGAGAAGGATTATGTGTACATATACCATACACCATGTGATCATGTGACACGTGTCCACTGTGAAATATTTATCACAATCTACAAACCAACACATCCATCACCTCCAAATTCCGATGTTCTGTGTGCGGTGAAAACACTGACGACATACTCTGATGACAAATTCCCAGCAGGCAGTAACAGAATAGAATTAACTATGGTCAGCGTGCTGTACACACCTCCCCAGGACGCATTCATTTTACAACCCAAAGTCTATACCACCCTTCGACCAACATCTCCCCAACCTCCCCACCTCCCAGCCCCAGATAACCACCATCCCACTGTCTGGTACTAGTGAGTTTCACTTTTTTACATTCTACATATAAGCGAGCACATACAATATCAGTCTTACCCTGTCTGTCCTAATTCAGTTAGCATAATATTCTCTACATTCATCCAAGCTGTCCCAAGTGACAAAAATCTCCATCTACACGGGAAGGGATAAGAAAACCTTCCTTAGTGATCAACGCAAAGAAATAGAGGAAAACAATAGAATGGGAAAGACTAGAGATCTCCTGAAGAAAATTAGAGATACCAAGGGAACATTTCAAGCAAAGATAGGCACAAAAAAAGGACAAGAAATGGTATGGACCTAGCAGAAGCAGAAGATATTAAGAAGA
>NW_011485444.1:38462-42113 GCF_000754665.1 Bison bison bison | reverse complement strand
AAAAGGTCAGTTTTCATTCCAATGCCAAAGAAAGGCAATGCCAAAGAATGTTCAAACTACCACACAATTGCACTCAGCTCACATGCTAGCAAAGTAATGATAAAAGTTCTCCAAGCCAGGCTTCAACAATATGTGAACTGGGAACTTCCAGATGTTCAAGTTGGATTCAGAAAAGGCAGAGGAACCAGAGATCAAATTGCCAACATCCACTGGATCATCAAAAAAGCAAGAGAATGCCACAAAAACATCTACTTTTGCTTTATTGAATATGCCAAACCCTTTGACTGTGTGGATCACAACAAACTGTGGAAAAATCTTAAAGAGATGGGACTACCAGACCACCTGATCTGCCTCTTGAGAAATCTGCATGCAGGTCAAGAGGCAACAGTTAGAACTGGACATGGAATAACAGACTGGTTCCAAATTTGGAAAGGAGTTCATCAAGGCTGCATATTATTACCCTGCTTACTTATCTTACATGCAGAGCACATCATGCGAAATGCTGGGCTGGATGAAGCACAAGCTGGAATCAAGATTGCCGGGAAAAATATCAGTAACCTCAGATATGCATAGGACACCACTCTTATGGCAGAAAGTGAAGAGGAACTAAAGAGCCTCTTGATGAAAGTGAGAGAGTGAAAAAGTTGGCTTAAAACCCAACATTCAGAAAACTAAGATCATGGCATCTGGTCCCATCACTTCATGGCAAATAGCTGGGGAAACAGTGGAAACAGTGACAGACTTTATTTTTGGGGTCTCCAAGATCACTGCTTATGATGACTGCACACATGAAATTAAAAGATGCTTGCTCCTTGGAAGAAAAGCTATGTCTATGACCAACCTAGATAGGATATTGAAAAGCAGAGACATTACTTTACCAACAAAGGTCTAGTCAAAGCTATGGTTTTTCCAGTAGTCATGTATGGATGTGAGAGTTGGAGTATAAAGAAAGCTGAGTGGCAAAGAATTGATGCTTTTGAACCATGGTGTTGGAGAAGACTCTTGAGAGTCCCTTGGACAGCAAAGAAATCCAACTGGTCAATCCTAAACAAAATCATTCCTGACTATTCATTGGAAGTATTGATGCTGAAGCTGAAACTTCAATACTTTGGCCACCTGATGCAAAGAACTGAGTCACTGGCAAAAACCCTGAAGCTCGGAAAGATTGAAGGTGGGAGAAAGGGATGACAGAGGGTGAGATGGTTGGATGGCATCACCGATGTGATGGACATGAGTTTGAGTAAGTTCCGGGAGTTGGTGATGGACAGAGAAGCCTGGCGTGCTGCAGTCCATGAGCTGGCAGAGTCAGACATGGCTGAGCAACTAAACTGAACTGAATATGCCATTACAAATATGTGTGTATATTTGCCTGGGTTACCAACGAGGACTTCCCTGGGAGCTCAGAAGGTAAAGAATCTGCCAGCAATGCAGAAGACCCAGATTTGACCCCTTGGATGGAAAGATCCCCTGAAGAAGAGAATGGCAATCCACTGCAGTAATCTTGCCTAGAGAATTCCATGGACAGAGAAGCCTGGCAGGGTACAGTCCCTGGGGTCACAAACAGTATGACATGACTGAGTGACTAACACTTCCATTTACATGTTTTCAACCTGGATCCTGGGGCTCTTTAATCAATAGAATAGTTATGAGACCAGAGGGGAATTTCAAGAAAGGCTTTATTGGGACCCTTGCTGCAGTAAGGAGAGACAGAAAAAGAAGTGTGTGCCCCTGCTCCTCCCAAAAAGCGGGGTGAGCTGATCCCTTTGGTTAAGGCTGGAAGGAAGCTGAGGTGACCTGCTCCGCCTCGGGCCCCCCGGTGGTGCTGTGAGCAGGGATCAGGGGAAGTGACCTGATTTTGCTTCTGGAGCCTCAGAAATCAAGCTTGGTTTGTGGTCCTTTTACTTATTGTTCAGAATTGCTGTCTGCTCATGAATATGGTTATAGTTTCTTTGTTCAATTACACTTTCTTTGTGGTCTGTTGCCGGAGAAGACATTCGTCCAGGTGCAAGAACTGCAGCAAAAGGTCCCAGGACCCAGCCTGTCTCATACACACATCATGGTTTCATCATCCACTCGGCTGAGCACAGACATTCAGGTTGTTTCTACAACACATGGCTGTTGTGAATCATACAGTATGGGTTACGGGAGTGCTGGTTACTCCTTCAAAATACTGATTTTTGCACAGAACTTCCCTGACGGTCCAGTGGTGAAGAACCTGCCTAGCTCTGTGGGGGATGTGGGTTCAATCGCTGGTGGGGGAACTAAGATCCCACAGGCAGCAGAGCGACTAAGCCCGAGCACCACACTAGAATTTCAGTGCACTGAAACCAAAGATCCTGGAGGACGCAGGCAAAGCCAAATACATAAACAGTTTTTAAAATTTTGCTTTTCTCAGCTATATAATTAGAAGTGAGATTGCGCGATCCTATGCATGTTCTATTTTTAATCTTTGGGTAACTCCGTACTGTTTTCCATGTACCATTTACTTGCCTTCAACCGTTTCCAACCATTAACTGTACTGTGCATGTACATGGCAGACGCCCGAGACCTGTAAAGACGATGAGAGAACAGTAGAGGAATCCACTGCGCTGGCAGCAACAAGTAGCAGCTGCGTCATCTCCAGAATAAGCCTCTGTACTACAGGTTACTGTGGAGCTGATAACCCTCGGATTCTAAGAACAAGCCTTCAGTGCATCATGCGAAACTTCTGCCATCAAAGCTGAGGCCCAACCATTACCCTTTGAGGCTGAGAGAAACTTCCAAATCTGCATCTGGGCTAACACACTCCCCAGAGACCTAGTAATAATCCACCCATCCTGCTAGGCAATCCCCAGAAGGTTCCAAGCCTTAACAACTCCTGTGTTAATGATGGAATAATACACACGAAGAAGCCCAAACACCAACCAGACTCAAGACATCTTATCAGTCACAGTGACCCCAGCAGCCCCAAACTGTCATCACCAAAATCTAATAATACAAGACAGATGTGTAGGCTGATGCACACGCCCCAGTGCAACTTCAACATCTTCCAAGGAACACGCCAACTTCTCTTTTTTTTACCTTCCATCTGAAATCTTCTTCATTAGTAACTCAAATTAAGAGAAAAACTATGGGTAACTCACAAAGTGATCTCTGGAATTTTAATGACAGTTATTCTATGGGCCTAATTCTCGCCTTCCCTAAAGACTCTACAGAATCCACTGTGTGGAGGGGGTGCTGTGGGGCATCTCCTGGATCCCCTCCCCCTTCTCTGTGACCACTGTGCCCATCCTCCTGCACCCAGACCTCCCTGTGGGCTCAGCTCAGGCCTTGATTCTAACACACTGCAGGGTAACAGTCCTCAATCCAATTCCACTTCCTTCCTTCCTTCAGAGGTGTGACCATGTGTTTCCCAATGAAACCCAGTCATGCAAACCTCAGTCACAGCATCTGTGTCCCAGGGAAACTGAGCTAAGACACTATGGCATGCCCACCATTCCACGCAGCCCACAATTGCCCATGAGCCCACATCTAGGTCCTCCAGGTAGAACTGAGACCACCTTTGTCAAGAGTTCCACACACCCCATGATCCCACAAGTACGAATGTCTCTCTCACACACATACACACACACACACCCCCCCATTCATTGGGTTCATCCACAGGCCTACTCT
>NW_011485444.1:21491-38362 GCF_000754665.1 Bison bison bison | reverse complement strand
CCTCCTCTTGCTGCCACAATCCTCCTGGAGACTCTGACAAGCTCCCCTTCACTTTCCCCCATTTTTCTACCTCTTCATGCATGGTTGAACAAGAGGGATAAACAGCAGAGACAAGGGCATGAGTATCGCAACAGAGTTGCACCAACCTGCAAATCCAAGGACACTCAGCACTCAGTACAGAGACGAAGGAAGTGGCCCTCCTGGGAAAACCTGCCAGCAACTTGGGACATCAGAAAGTTTTACAGGCCCTTGAGATTTGGTTGGATTGAGGGCAGTGAAGAATTAACAAACATAGAGAGACCCAGTCTCACTGACCCCTGTTCTCCCCAGTGAGCTAACTGGAAGATATCCCAGATTTTTAAGGAGGGCGGAGGGCACGGACTCCCTCATATCCCCTTGGATTCCAAACCTTCTGGCCACTCTAACCACAGTAAACTCAGCATCCCCTGATCTGAGCAGATAAACTGCTGGAAGGCAGAGCTGCTGTCTAAGATGGCAACTGGTCCCTGGGTGGACAGAGCTTAGAAGACCTGGGGGCTGCAGTGAGGAGTGACACAGCAGACTAAAACATGGGGACACCTCAAGACACTAGACCTATTGGGCTCATTAGGACTCCCCATATCTTTTTGCTTTTCAGTGATTAAGTGTCCACATGGGGTAAGGATCAATTAGAGTTGAAATGTCCAGAACAGATACAGAAACCATCACCACCTACCCTGTCCCCTCTGTCTCCCCTGAGAATTCTTCAGCCCAACACACATTCCCAGTCCTCACCCCCAGAGTGAGATGCTGTGAGCATCCATGGAGGAAGAGGAACATGGTGCATCCTTCAATGGAGGGAAAAGAGGAAAGACTCCAAACACTCAAAGGCCAAGGGCATTTCTGATGAAGGTGATTAATATAGAGGCAGTAAACCTGGTTAATGTGACAGAGAATATGGGAAAGAGACGGGGAGACCTCGCTGGCCTAGATCTGAAAGAACAGAAAGAGCAAGGGCCACAGTGATTAATGACCAAAGGCAGGCATAGAAACTAAGATCCAAGACAGTGAAGGTTTTGGTGTCTATGAGCAAGGACTAAGTGGATATGACCAGGACAGACTGACCATGAGAATGGGTTCAGCTCCCTGGATGAGGCTGGAGACACTGGCAGTGACCTGAGGGTGACAAAGGGCTGTGGAGCCATCTGAGGAGTCAGGATGCTGCCCTGAGGACACGGGGAAGCCAGTGAAGGTGGGAGGTCTCCCTGCAGATTGACCCTTATTCATAGAAGACATTTGCTGATAATCTATCTCACTCTAAGCATATGTTCCCGCCTCCATCCTACTGTTGTCCTTTTTCACTTTGCAAAATTGGGACCCATTTTAAATTCTAGTAACAACTGGGCTCTCCCTCCAAGAAGAACTGTCACACACAGTCACACACCTGATTTGGCCAGTCATTTCAGTGGTCACTGTTGCTCAGATTCTGGACCAGAGGGAAACATCATCAGATCACCTCCTTGCTCACTAGTTACCAGATCACATAAAAGAGAGGAAAATGGAGTATCAGACGAACTGCTTAAATTAGGTCATGACTCTTTAATATAAAAGATCACTGACATTCTTCCTAAGTACTTGTCAAAACAGTCTACATCTCTTTACTAGTTGCCAGAAAAATGCTTCAAAAATATAACATTAAGAAGAAACAGCAAATGGGCCTCAAATAAACATGAAACAGAGCTAAAGTGAATCAGCTTGTTAAAAATTTTTCCACTGAAAAATTATGGTGTCAAGTGAAAACAAAAAACTCTTGAGAACACAGCATACTTAGAAAACAATGACATGAACTATTTACAGGAGGGTAACAAATCTTATTTCAGAAGCGAATAATTCTTTACAAGAAAGTCGGTATTGAATGATCTAATCTATCCCAAGCTACAAAAAGAATTAAATGTACAGAAAGGAGAAAGCAAAAAGGAAAATGATCACAAAGAACATATTTAATGTTCCTGGAAAAGGCATTATGTAGTAAGAGAGTCAGTCAGTTCTGCATATGGATGTTATCTTTTAATACAAATTATTACAAAAGGCACAAGCCTTACAGACAGAAGTTTTGCACTTCTCATCTGTATAATGTAAAGAAACAAGTTTTAAATTTATTAGATCCTAAAGCCAAAAATCAATGTGGTGGTTTTGTTACTAAGTCGTGTCAGACTCTTGCGATCCCATGGACTGTAGCCCGCGAGGCTCTTCTGTCCATGAGATTCTCCAGGCAAGAATACTGGAGTGGGTTGCCATTTCCTTCTCCAGGGGATCTTCCCCACCCAGAAACTGAACTTGGGTCTCCTGCATTGCACGCAGATTCTTTACTGACTGAGCTATGAGGTAAGGCAAAAATCAATGTATCACAACTTCATAATACTTATCCAACCAATTCAACACTCTCCTGGATCTAGTCCTCTCCCCCACCTGCACACTACTTGTTTCCACTTTATTAAGTTGATCTGTGTCCCTACTTCTTTCTCCGTCTTCCTTTCTCTTCCCCTCTGCTCTCCAGCTGTCCTCCTCTCTACTTCTTCCCTGACTCCCATCTGGCCTCTCGCTGCCATATGTTCCCTGTAAAATGCTTCTAATCCAACATCCTTGATGATCCTCAATCTCCATGAATTTCTGCCTTTCTTCCTCCATCTCTGCCCTCCCTTCCTCCCAACTCTCTGGCACTCCCAAGTGGATATGCTTCCTTTCACCTTGCTTGCTTTCTCAGCTCCTCCAATTACTGGATGTGAGTCAAAGTCGCTCAGTCCTGTCTGACTCTTGCAACCCCATGGCTGTAGTCCATGGAATTCTCCAGGTCAGAATACTGGAGTGGGTAGCTGTTCCCTTCTCCAGGGGATCTTCCCAACCCAGGGATTGAACCCAGGTCTCCTGCATTACCAGCGGGTTCTTTAGTAGCTGAGCCACGAGGGAAGCCCGATCACTAGGGGTCCCCTTTCTCTCCCAGCAGGATATCGCTCTTTAAGCCAAGGTTCTAACTCTTGTATCCCCTTTGCGGGCTCTCTGTGTGAACCGCCTCTCCACTGTCGCCCTCTTTGGGACCCCTGATTCCCAGCCCCTCTACCTGAAGGCTATAGAAGGGGTTGGCAGAGGATCAGATGGTTAGATAGCATCCCTGGACTCAATGATTACACAGTGGAAGTGAGAAATAGGTTTAAGGGCCTAGATCTGATAGATAGAGTGCCTGATGAACTATGGACGGAGGTTTGTGACACTGTACAGGAGACAGGGATCAAGACCATCCCCATGGAAAAGAAATGCAAAAAAGCAAAATGGCTGTCTGGGGAGGCCTTACAAATAGCTGTGAAAAGAAAAGTGAAAAGCAAAGGATAAAAGGAAAGATATAAACATCTGAATGCAGAGTTCCAAAGAATAGCAAGAAGAGATAAGAAAGCCTTCCTCAGCGATCAATGCAAAGAAATAGAGGAAAACAACAGAATGGGAAAAACTAGAGATCTCTTCAAGAAAATTAGAGATACCAAGGGAATATTTCATGCAAAGATGGGCTCAATAAAGGACAGAAATGGTATGGACCTAACAGAAGCAGAAGATATTAAGAAGAGGTGGCAAGAATACACAGAAGAACTATACAAAAAAGATCTTCACGACCAAGATAATCACTCATCTATAGCCAGACATCCTGGAATGTGAAGTCAAGTAGGCCTTAGAAAGCATCACTATGAACAAAGCTAGTGGAGGTGATGGAATTCCAGCTGAGCTATTTTAAATCCTGGAAGATGATGCTGTGAAAGTGCTGCACTCAATACGCCAGCAAATTTGGAAAACTCAGCAGTGGCCACAGGACTGAAAAGGTCAGTTTTCATTCTAATGCCAAAGAAAGGCAATGCCAAAGAATGCTCAAACTACCGCACAATTGCACTCAGCTCACATGCTAGTAAAGTAATGCTGAAAATTCTCCAAGCCAGACTTCAGCAATATGTGAACCATGAATTTCCAGATGTTCAAGCTGGTTTTAGAAAAGGCAGAGGAACCAGAGATCAAATTGCCAACATCCACTGGATCATTGAAAATGCAAGAGAGTTCCAGAAAAACATCTATTTCTGCTTTATTGACTATGCCAAAGCCTTTGACTGTGTGGATCACAATTAACTGTGGAAAGTTCTGAAAAGATGGGAATACCAGACCACCTGACCTGCCTCTTGAGAAATCTGTATGCAGGTCAGGAAGCAACAGTTAGAACTGGACATGGAACAACAGACTGGTTCCAAATAGGAAAAGGAGTACGTCAAGGCTGTATAGTCACCCTGTTTATTTAACTTACATGCAGAGTACATCACAAGAAACGCTGGACTGGGAGAAACGCTGGACTGGAAGAAACGCAAGCTGGAATCAAGATTGCCGGGAGAAATATCAATAACCTCAGATATGCAGATGACACCACCCTTATGGCAGAAAGTGAAGAGGAACTAAAAAGCCTCTTGAGGAAAGTGAAAGTGGAGAGTGAAAAAGTTGGCTTAAAGCTCAACATTCAGAAAACGAAGATCATGGCACCCGGTCCCATCACTTCATGCGAAATAGATGGGGAAACAGTGGAAACAGTGTCAGACATTATTTTTGGGGGCTCCAAAATCACTGCAGATGGTGACTGCTGCCATGAAATTAAAAGATACTTACTCCTTGGAAGGAAAGTTATGACCAACCTAGATAGCATATTCAAAATCAAAGACATTACTTTGCCAACAAAGGTTCATCTAGTCAAGGCTATGGTTTTTCCTGTGGTCATGTATGGATGTGAGAGTTGGACTGTGAAGAAGGCCGAGTGCCGAAGAATTGATGCTTTTGAACTGTGCTGTTGGAGAAGACTCTTGAGAGTCCCTTGGACTGCAAGGAGATCCAACCAGTCCATTCTGAAGGAGATCAGCCCTGGGATTTCTTCAGAAGGAATGATGCTGAAGCTGAAACTCCAGGACTTTGGCCACCTCACGTGAAGAGGTGACTCATTGGAAAAGACTCTGATCCTGGGAGGGATTGGGGGCAGGAGGAGAAGGGGACGACAGAGGATGCTGAGATGGCTGGATGGCATCACTGACTCGATGGACCTGGGTCCGAGTGAACTCCGGGAGTTGGTGATGGACAGGGAGGCCTGGCGTGCTGCGATTCATGGGTTCGAAAAGAGTCGGACATGACTGAGGGACAACTGAACTGAACTGGACTCAATGAACAAGAATTTGAGCAAACTTTGAGAGATACAGGGGTCGCAAAGACTCGGACTGAACAACACCTTCCTATTTTGCTCACCTTTAACTCTGGAGATCTTGCTTTTTTCTAAACTTCTGTCCTTGCCTACCCGCAACCTTCAAGAATTCCTCTTTCATGTTTCCGTCTCTTTGCAAGTTCCTCACCAATTCTCTTGTCATCGATTCTTCCTCAGGCTTTTTTCAGTTTTCTATTTCTCTCTAAGTCGATGTCTTTGCTTCTCATGACACCACACCCCACCCCACCCCCACTATTTACGGGAATGGCGGCTGAATAAGAAGCCCTCCTCCTGCAAGAGCCAAATTCCAGCTGGTGGAATTTGGGATGGAAGAACCACGGGGGTCAAGTGGCTGGCCCAGGTCACCCACCCCGACACAGGATCAGGGGAAAGGTCATTATGAAGACAAGGCCCGATAAGATATGGGCGCTGAGAGGGAGTGGGTCTCAGGAGCGGGGCGCGCTCCCCAGAATCCCAGGACCTGGGAAGGGGACGTGGCTTCCAGGGGCCAGAAGGCGAGGCTGAGGACCGCGGAGCATAAATACCCACCTCGTGGAAGAGACTTTTATGCGGTGCAGGAAGTGCAGAGGGGACAGTAAATGGTTTTAAGACTGGAAGGAGGTGCGAAATGCAGCGTTTCCGAGTTTCAAAAGCAGGAACGGGCTTCAGTGCAGACTTTAAACCAAAAGGGAGGCGCCCCTTCACCGCTCACGGAGACGTCTGAATTTGCTGGGGTTGGTGGGGCGGGCGCGAGGATTTAGAATCAGCAGAGACCCTCAGACCCGGGGTACCAAGGGAAGCCGAATGAGAGCGGCACCTGCGACTAAGAGAGAAACTCACGCCGCGCTGCTGAGACAGCTGCACCGCCGGCTCTCCACTTCCGGATGTGGGAAGCTGCGCGGGCCGGCAGTGAAACGGTGGGGGCGGCCTGGGGAAGCGGAGATAAGCTGTCGTGGAGGGAAGGAAATCGGGTCTGCCCTGCACCTTGGGAAGGTGAGGCGGGCGGGGCCGAACAATTCAATAGTGTAATCTCTGAAGAAGGTCGCGACTGCAGGAAATTAAAAGACATCTGCTTCCTAGAAGTTAAAAAGCAAAGGCATCACACTGACAACAAAGGTCCCTATACTCAAAATAACGTAATGTTAGTAGCTCAGTCGTGTCCGACTCTTTGCGACCCCATGGAGTCAGACTCCTCTGTCCGCCAGGCTCCTCTGTACCGGGAATTCTCCAGGCAAGAATACTGGAGTGGGTGGCTATTTCCTTCTCCAGGGGATCTTCCTGACCTACGTATCAAACCATGTCTCCTGCAATGCAGGCACATTCTTTACTGTCTGAGCCACCAGGGAAGCTCAGATATAATATAAATGCTACGGAAATAGTTGAGATGAGTGGCAAATTCAAGTTGTGTTTTTGGAATATCATGGAATTTTTTCCCCAAATATTTTCCATGCTTTGATTGAATCCATGGATATGCAGATACGAAGGGTCGACTGTATTTTCTTCTCTCCAAATATCAAATTCCTAGCAAATATGTAATATCATATAGTTTCAAATTAAATTCATGGGTTTTTTGATTTTGCTTTAACCTGTCACGTAACGTACTGCCGTTGAGTCTTTGGATGTGGCATCTAACCAAAAACAGCTGCATGTGGTAACCCTCTGTATGAGAGGTGTAAATAGGTAAGACGACATTTTTGTGGACTATGGCATTATCAACATTATTCACGACTTAAGTATTATGTATACATTACAGATCATCTCCATTTCAACAATTATGTAAGGGGAACACTAGAAAATAAAAATTTTATAATGTTCTTATGCAGGGCTTAAGCAACTGAATGTTTTATCTGAAGAGCCTATGATATAAAAATTAGAATCAAAGTTTTGCTTTTTGAATGCTGGTCCATAAAGAAGGCTGAACATAGAAGAATTCATGTTTTTGGACTGTGGTGCTGAAGAAGACTCTCAAGAGTTCCTTGGACAGCAAGGCAAGCCCTCTAGGACCATCAATCTCTTGGGGCTGCTTTGAGGAAGGCAGGAAGAACTCCATCTTGAGGCCTGTCAGCCATCTTAAGAAAACAGGTGAACTGGGCTTGAACTTTGCCCAAGAATGAGGAAACCATCCTTAAAATAAAACCAGGTCTCCTTGGAGACCTCTCTCCCCACAGATGGCAAAGATTGGAGTTAAGGTCAGGCTGCCCTGGTTAGATTAACAATGAAGATATCCCCCTTGAAGTATAATTACTGTTCCCCTTTAACCTTGTTAGTTCTCCCTACACCTACAGGTTGTAAAACTAAATCATATACATCAAAAAAAGTTGCGAACATGTAAACACTCACTTAGTGAGGGGTATAAAACCGAGTCTCTCGAAAATGTCGGGGTCCTTGTTCGGAACGGATTCCCCTGGGACGTGCTGGGGTAATAAATGGTACTCCACTGTCTTGAGTGTCTTCCGAGGTGTGCTTTGTGACTCTGGATTCTCATTTTTCCATAACAAAGCCTAAAGGAAATCAACCCTGAATATTCACTGGAAGGACTGATGCTGAATCTGAAGCTCCAAAACTTTGGCTACCTGATGTGAAGAGCCGACTCATTGGAAAAGACCCTGATGCTGGGAAGGATGGAAGGCAGGCGGAAAAGAGGATGGGATGGTTGGATGTCATCACGGACTCGATGGACAGGAATTTGAGCAAGTTCTGGAGATGGTGAAGGGCAGGGAACCCTGCCTGCTGCAGTCCATACGGTTGCCAAGAGTCCGACAGGACTGAGCGACTTAACAACGACCCACTCTAGTATTCTTGCCTGGGAAATCCCATGGACACAGGAGCCTGGTGGGCTACAGTCCCTGGGGTTCTCAAAGAGATCTGACTGAGCACTGCGACCATTTTATATTTCTCTTTGATTCTAATGCTCATACAAGTAACCAGCATCACTGAAAATAATCTCCTAAAATGAAGTCTTTGTAGTCAATTTACTACCATGCTCATATAAAACAGAAAAGGACAGTAATACGCCTCCCTAACACTCGAGAAAGAACTTCAGGTCAAGCACCAGTCCCAAAGCTGATATTCTACACTAGTTCCTGAACACGTGATTGATACTTATAAAATTATCAAGTGCCACGTCATAATTAAAATGACTTTTTCCTTATAAATTACTACGTATTTTGTGCACTGTATGTGTTACCTCAGGATCTTACATCGAGAGGAAATCAGACTATGGGCCTCTCACAGCTAACAGCTGAATTTATTTGGGCTAGAGGAAGGGGTCGGGGAATAGGGAGGTGAGAAGTGACTGTAGACTACAAATAGGGAGAAGAGGGGACCCCACAGGCGCAGCTTAACAACAAAACAAAAAAAAGTACCTGACGTTTCCAATGGTCGACCGCGTCTACCAAGTCTCAGCTTCCGGAATTGGCTGTAGAATCCCTTGCGTCGAAGACTCCTCAGCCATTGGTATGAGAGGAATGCCACAGCGAAGGGCGGGGCGTAGGACACACGCATGCGCCTGGCCTGGGCGTGTGAGGGGCGGAGCCAGCGGGGCCGAGCAGGGCCAAGAGGACACCTGCTGTGTTCTTCCTTTTGGTTCCCAGGTATCTTGTCAGCGTTTAGAAGTACATGATGGTCTTTCCCGTCTTGTGTTGCATCATTGATTCCTCATAACTGTAACAGTTTTAAGTAAAAACGTAAAATTCCGTGGGATAATTGCATTGGAGAGTAAGGTTTCCTCTTAACAGGATTCCTGCTGATGAGGCTGAAGCAGTTCAGTATAGGAACTGAAACCTGGTGTGGTGCCCGGGCTGGGGGTGGGTAGGGGTTGATGTGGGGTGGCGGCTGGACCCAGAAATATTCCTGCAATTAGAATTAATTTAAGCAGTTTAAGTAAACAAGAACTGGCTTTGTGTAGGGATGACAAGCTGGAATGTGAAACACATAGCTCTTAATAAACACCTATAAGGAGAAAAATATCTTGACATTCCACTTCTTCAAAGATCAAGCTTATTAGTCACTGCAACAGCCCAACGACAATGCACCCTGAGGGGAATGCAGGCTGGAGCAAAACAGGTACCATTCTGAGCTTCCGACATAGTAGCCTTGGGAAATCAGTAACAGCCTCTTGGGCCCATCGTCCTTCTCAGGAAGTCCAGGTAAGTTTAGGGGAGTCTCTCCTGGTTTTCAGATCTCCCAGTTATGCGGTGATGACCCCAAATTTTATTTCGCAAGGTATTAACGGTTAAAAGACACAGGAGGATCCTGGTTGAGAGATACTGGGATTTGCTCAGTTGAAAGCCACTCAGTGACACTTCCCTGGTGGTCCAGTGATAAAGAATCCACCTGCCAATGCATGGGACACAGGTTTGATCCCTGGTCTGGGAGGATACCACGTGCCTTGGAGCAACTAAGCCCAAGCAACACAAGTACTGAGCCTGTGTTCTTTTTTTTTTTTTGAGCCTGTGTTCTAAAGCCTGTGCTCCGCAACAAGAGTAGCTATAGCAGTGAGAAACCAGCACAGCAATTAAGAGTAGTTCCTGCTTGCTGCAACTAGAGAAAGCCCACGTGCAGTTTTCTCTGCTGCACAGAGAAAGGCTCAGCACAGCGGAAAGAAAAAAAAGACACTGAGTGATCTGGACTGACCAAAACAAGGAGATTCAGAATGCCAGTCTCCAACCAAACACCAGCCACGTTTATGTATTTTATGTACAGAATTTATAGCCCCTGCTCACCGCAAGGATAGAAAAGCCAGGAGCACAGTGAAGACCCAGCACGGCCAAAAATAAATTTTAAAAGTTATTAAAGAAGAGAGAAAAACTTTCCTGTAATGAGAACTGCATTCTTCTTTATAGAAACTGTTTATTTTCCATGCTTATGATGACATAGCTTCAAATACTTTTGAGAAAAACTTGTTTACATCATAATATACGTCATATACATATAACATCATAAGTGAATACTTCCTGAACGTAATGGAATGTCAAAAATTACTAAAAGATCACTTGACAGTAATTAGGCAGTTTTAATTTAAAAAAATTATATATTCTCTCTTTTCTTTGCTGTTTCTAAAACCTCTGTCAGATGTGGACAACAGAGCAGAGTACAAAATAACATCTTGAGAAGACATTACAATTTACTTTCACCAAAATTATCACCAACTTTGCACTATTTATAAATATTTCTATGTGTATTAACTGACTGAACTCAAGTCCTAAAGGAACTTTCTTCATGTTTATAGGGCAGCTACTATGTTCCCTGTCATTGTCTTATGTGCATTTTCACATTACAAAAGTCTCAAAATAACCCACCGACTTATGTATTTGTTAGTGTAAGGCAGAGAAGAAATGTAAATTAAACTTTAAATCTCAGTCACAACATGTGGACAGAAAAAATAACGCTAAGGAAAAACTTATAAAAACAAAAGAAATAGGGTAGCATGATTTTAGAGAATTGCATTGAAACATGTATATTACCACATGTAAAATAGATAGCCAGTGGGAGTTTGATATATGACTGAGCATCCAGAGCCACTGCTCTGTGACAACTTGAAGGGACAGGGTGGGAAAGGAGGGAGGGGACACATGAATGCCTATGGCTGATTCATGTTGAGGTATGGTAAAACCCATCACAATATTAAAAAAAAAAACCTCAAGAAAAAGGAAATTCTACTACAGCTGACAATGAACTATGGAACATATTTATTAGTTCTATAATGTTACATCATTTTAATATGCTTTGGAAAACTGGACTTCTATTTAGGATTAATATTAAATATTTCTAAACATTACTGTTCATTAGGCTAGTGTAAAAATGTCTTAAGCAACAGATAGTAAATAGTAATTTTTCTGTTTAGTAAAACAGATAAATAGTAACTTACTACCATCTTCAACAACCATATAGAATAATGGAACATATCTGTACAGCAGGAAAAGGAATGTAACAAATTCATAGCATGAGTAAACATTCAGTGTTTTGTTAAACAGTCTCACTGTGGTTTCTCCATGTTTGACAACTGATACCTTTAGACTTTAAACCAACTGCTTCCTATGCTGCCTATCTGGGCAGGCTGAGAAATTCCCATCAGGTTGGAAGTCTATAGTGCTCCAACTAGAAAGCTTCATCAGTTAACAAACATTCTCATAACATATCATCTGTGCCAGTATCCAAACTAAACTTTGGGTTTGGTTCATTCTTGTGCTTTCGGTGACTTCAAAGTAACAAGAACAAAAATGTTGGGGATTGAATGTATGAAATTTCTAGTTTATCAAACAAACAAAAAAATGCCACCATGTAGTCTGCATTCTCAATGATTTCTGGGACTTCCCTGGTGACTCAGGGGTAAGGAATCGGCCTGCCAATGCAGGAGACAAGGGGTCAGTGCCTGGTCCAGGAAATTCCCACATGCTGTGGAGCCACTGACTCCTCTGCCCATGGAGTAGGTTGCCATGCCCTCCTCCCGACTCAGGGATCAAACCCATGTCTCTTATGTCTCCTGCATTGGCAGGTGATTCTTTATCACTAGCACCACCTGGGGAGCCTGATCTTTCCTTACATCCAATAATAAATAAATAATCACAAATAAATAATTTCAGAATTCTCCAAGGTCAAATAGAGAAAGCACTTTTAACCTTAGTTCTGAAGTTTATTTCCTAATAGTTTACATGTTTATTTTTCTATTTTCACTTCATGTAAATCAGGCGCATACTAATGGTTTTATTTGGGAACAAAAGAGGACATTGGGAAATATCATACAGGAACATCCATAAACAGGGGAGTAGGTTTTAGGGGGCCAGAGTCTATAAAAGCTCCATGCAAATTATTAGTATATAATCCCCAAATTAACTATTCTTTGATTTCACCATGAAAAGAAACTCTAATAGATTCTTTCAACCTTGAGAGCCTTTGGGGCATTCCTAGGTTCTGTTATGAAGAACTGAAATCAGATAAAACTGTGTTATTTGAAGCAAAATGATTGTTGTGAATAAAGAAATATTGATTATACGAATGCAGTGCTGCTGCTGCGTCGTTTCAGTCGTGTCCGACTCTGTGCGACCCCATGGACTGCAGCCTACCAGACTCCTCTGTCCATGGGATTTTCCAGGCAAGAGTAATGGAGTGGGGTGCCATTGCCTTCTCCGATACGAATGCAGTTAACTCCTTCAAAATACTGATTTTTCACAGGACATTCCTGGTGGTCACAGGAATTCCAGGTTAAGAACCTGCCTTGCAACAAAGGGGACTCAATCCTTGTTCAATCCTTGGTTGGGGATGTAAGATCCCACATGCAGCAGAGCAACTAAGCCCAGGTACCGCAAAGACAGAGCCGGCATACTCCAGAGCCCCCTGCCAGGATGAAAGGTCCTGCGTGATGCAAAAAGGATCTCGTGATCCACAACTAAGGCCCACTGGAGTCAAATAAATAAATATTTTAAAAAATATACTGATTCTGCTTCCTTTGGGTATATAATCAGAAGTGAGACTCTGAGATCCTATGCATGTTCTTTTTAATATTTGAGGAACCTCCGTACTGTTTTCCATGTACTATTTACATTCCCACCAACCATTCACAAGAGTTCCTGTTTATCTGTATTGTGCAAGTATGTGGCACATGCACGTGGTTTGGAAAGACATGGAGAGAACCCCACTGCACTGGCAGCAAGAAATAGCAGCTGCATCATCTCCAGAATAAGCCTTTGTACTACAGGTTGCTATGGAGCTGATGGTCCTTGGAGTCTACGAATAATCCTTCCCTGTGCCCGTGAGCTAAGTCACTTCAGTCATGTCTGGCTCTTTGCGACCCTATGGACTGTAGTCCACCAGACTCCTCTGCCCATGGAGTAGGTTGCCATGCCCTCCTCCCGACTCAGGGATCAAACCCATGTCTCTTATGTCTCCTGCATTGGCAGGTGATTCTTTATCACTAGCACCACCTGGGGAGCCCGATCTTTCCTTACATCCTGAGATTTAATGGCCCCTCCCTAATGAAATCCCTCTGCCATCAAAGTTTAGCACCATTTTCCTTCTAGGTTGAAAGACCCTTATGAAATATCATCTGGTTCAACACACTCTCCACACATTCAGTAATAATCCATCCATCGTGCTGTGCAATCCCCAGAAAGATGCCAAGGCTTAACAACTCATGCATTTATGATGGAATAATACACAGGAAGGCGCCCGAGCAGCAAACCGGATTCAAGACAGCTTCTTATCAGTCACAGTGACCTCTGCTGCTGCTGCTGCTGCTGCTAAATCACTTCAGTCGTTTCCGACTCTGTGCGACCCCATAGATGGCAGCCCACCAGGCTCCTCCATCCCTGGGATTCTCCAGGCAAGAACACTAGAGCGGGTTGCCATTTCCTTCTCCAATGCATAAAAGTGAAAAGTGAAAGTGAAGTCGCTCAGTCGTGTCCAACTCTTCGAGACCCCATGGACTGCAGCCTACCAGGCTCCTCTGTCCATGGGATTTTTCAGTACTCCAGGCAAGAGTACTGGAGTAGGGTGCCATTGCTTTCTCCCACAGTGACCTCAGCCAGCTCAAAAACTGTCATCTCCGAACTCTAATAATAAAAAGAAGATGTGTTGGCTGATGCACATGTCCCAGTGAGACTTCAACAACTTCCAGAGATACACTCCAAGGTCTTTTTTCCCTTCCAAATCCATCGGAAATCTTCTTCATTACAACTCAAAATAACAGAAAATACTAAAAGTAACCAACAATATCTCCGGATTTTACCAACAGTATTTTAAGGTTGCATAGTGATTCTCGCCCTTCCAAAAGACATCACAAAATCCACTCCATGGAGTCAATGCTGTGGGGAACATTCTGGATCCCACCTCCAGGACCAATGCACCCATCCCTCCCTGTGGGCTCAGCTCAGGCCTTGATTCTAACACACTGCGAGGTAACAGTCCTCTTCCCAGTTCCACTTCCTTCCTTCCTCCACAGGTGTGATCATGACCTTCCCAATCAACCAACGCAGACAAACCTCAGTCACAGTGTCTGTGTCCCAAGGAAACTGAGCTAAGACACTATGGCATGCCCACCCTTCCAGGCAACCCACAATTAGCCATCAGCCCACATCCAGGTCGTCCAGTCAAAACTGAGACCACCCTTGTCAACAGTTCCACACAACGTGATCCCACAACTGTTGCAGGGAAGAGCCAATTCTGATTCCAAATTGGAACGGTTTCTTTGCCTTGCTTCTCACTGCTGTGGTTATTGTAAACATCCATGATGGCTGGCCTCAGAGGACGCTACCTCTTGGCCTGACTGTTAAACTAAAGGGCCTTTGTTGAGCTCACAGGGAGATACACTGACCTCCCAAACTGTGAATGGCGTCAGGAAAGAAGAGATGAACACAGAAGGCTGGCTGTCCCCGGGATGTACTGCAAGACTGATGGCCCTTTACTGATGGCCTTTTTACCTTCCCCACTGCCTCTCCCTCTCGCTCCTCCCTTCTGACTTTATTTCCTCACTGCTTCTTTCTCTAGTTTCAGAAAAGAATCTGGCATCCACACACCAACAAGATGGCTATTCTGAGATATTAGTTAGCCATCTTTTTGGTCGGCTGGTTTTCAAAATGAAGTCCCATTGTTTGCCTCAAGAAGTCGTCTCCCCCAAGCACTGGCCTCTCTTGCAGAACGAGCTTGCACTGGGTCACACCACTGTGCTTGCAACACACGCATACACCATTCATAGGGCTCATCCAGAGGCCGAAACCTGCCTCCTCTCACAACTCTCCTAGACCCCTGATAGCTTCCTCTCCACTTTCCCACATGTTTTCACCACTTTTCTGTGCTCTATTGAGCAACAGGGTTAAACAGTAGAGACCACGGGGCCTGGGCAACACAAAAAAACACACGAGCCACAAATGCAAGGGCACTGGGCACTCAGTATGGAGACCAAGAAACTGGCCCTCCTGGGAAAACATGCCAGGAACTGGAGATATCACAAAGTTTTAAAGGTCCTTGAGATTTGGCTCGATTGAGCTCAGTGAAGAAGTCTCAGAGAAAGGCCCCAATCTCACTGCCGCCTGTTGTCTCTGACTGACCTAACTGGAAGATACCCCAGCTCTTTAAAGAAGCGGGGCCTCCTTCATAGCCCCTTAGATTCCAAAGCTTCTGGCCACAGTAAAATCAGTATCCCCCACTCTGAGTAGATAAACCACTGAAAGCAATGAGTTTCCCTACTATAGCCCTCATTATGAAGTCTCCCATTAACAGGATTACCAATCCTCACAGGCTTCCATTCTTAAGATCTTATTATCCAATCAGCCCACATGTTGCACACCAAGACCTGAGCCTATTAATAACCCTGATTACATCCTACACAGCTGCGTACAGCACTGGTGTCACTGGCTTCACAATTCTAGGACAACCTCCCTTCTCCGGTTAATTTTAATTAATGAAAACAACCCACTCCTACTCAACTCTATCAAAGGTCTGTTAGCTAGAAGCATTTTCAACCAGTTTTTTTTTTATCTCTGACAATATTCCACCAACAACATTCCCACAAATAACCAGGCCTCATTACTTGAAGCTAACTGCTCCTTGTCCACCTGCCCCACATAATCATAGGTTTAGTGTAGCACTGACAGTCAACCTTGATGCACAAAATCTAAAACTATCCCTCAAATGTCTTCAGATTCTCCGATCTCTTAAGATATTTTCCCACTATTATACACCCCTTTCCACTGCACTTGTCAGCAGTCCATAATTAGCATTATCCACACTGGGTCTCACTGACTGGAAAACTACCAACCAAAACTCACTCCTTTAATTCAAATAAAACACTAGTATCAGACCAAAGAGGCTTCCCAGGTGGCTCAGTGGTAACAATCCTCCTGCCAATGGAGATGCAAGAAATGGGGGTTTTATCCCTGAGTCAGAAGATCCCCAGGATTAGGAAATGGCAACCCACTCCAGTATTCTTGCCTGGGAAATCCCATGGACACAGGAGCCTGGCGGGCTACACTCCATGGGGTCTCAAAGAGTCGGAAATGTCTGAGGATAGAGACCATTTTATATTTTTCTTTGATTCTGGAGCTCATACCAGTAACCAGCATCACTGAAAATAATCTCCTAAAGTGAAGAGCCTCTGTAGTCAATTTATTACCCTGGTCATATAAACCAGAAAAGGACAGTAATACGCCTCCCTAACACTCGAGAAAGAACTTCAGCGCCACCACCAGTTGGAAAGATGAAATTCTAAGCTAGCTCCTGAACAAGTGTTTTGGTATATTTACAAAATTATCAAGGGCCATGTCTCAATTATAATGACTTTCCCCCTATAAATTACTATATATTTCGTGCACGGTATATTTTACCTCAGGATTTTACACTGAAAGGAAATTAGACCACGGGCCTCTCAAGGTAACAACTGAATTTACTTGGGGAAGAAAGGCTGGGGGATTAGGAAGGTCCGAAGTGACCCGAGACCACAGATACAGAGTAGAGGGGACCCTACGAGCGGAGCTTAACAAGACTAAAAAGCAAAAACCAGTATTCCCGGGGAGCCCGCACCTACCAACTCTCGGCTTCAGGAATTGCTGTAAACTCACGTCCTTCGAGTGGAGACACGAGAGACTCCCAAGCGTTAGGTTCCAGAGGAAAGAGACAACGAGGGGCCGAG
>NW_011485444.1:8401-21132 GCF_000754665.1 Bison bison bison | reverse complement strand
GTTTCTTTGCCTTGCTTCTCACTGCTGTGGTTATTGTAATCATCCATAATGGCTGGCCTCAGAGGACCCTACCTCTTGGCCTGACTGTTAAACTAAAGTGCCTTTGTTGAGCTCACAGGGAGATACTCTGACCTCCTAACCTGTGAATGGCTGCAGGAAAGAAGAGATGAACACAGAAGGGGGCCGAGCAGGGCCGAGCGAGCAGGGCACACCTTCCTGCTTGTTCCTCCGTTTGGTTCCAGAGGTCTCTTGTCAGGGTTAAGTAGTACTTGAGGGTTCCTCACGTCTCATATTGCACCATTGATTGCTCATTGGTTTAAGTAACTGTAACACTTTTAATAAAACCTTATAATTCTGTGGGATAATCACAATGGAAAGAAAGGTTTTGGTATAACATTTGGAGTCCTGCATGTCCGACGACAGAGGATGAGATGGTTGGATGGGATCACCGACACAATGAGTTTGAGTAAACTCTGGGAGTTGGTGATAGACAGGGAGGCCTGGCGTGCTGCAGTCCATGGGGTCACAAAGAGTCGGACATGACTGAGCGACTGAACCAAACTGTACGTGGAGTCCTGCTGTTGAGGCGGAAGTGATTCAGAGGCCTGGGAACTGAAACCTGGTCTGGTGGCCAGGTTGGGGTTGGGTGGGGGTTGATGTGGGGTGCTGGTGGGTGCTGGTGGGGTGGGGCTGGATGTGGGGTGCTGGCTGGACCCAGGAATATTCCTGCAATTAGAATTTAAGCAGTTTAAGTAAACAAGAACTGGCTTTATGTAGGGATGACAAGCTAGAATGTGAAACACACAACTCTTAGAAAGGGCTACTTCATACTAACACTTCTAAGGAGAAAAATGTCTCGACATTCCACTTCTTCAAGGATCAAGCTTATTAGTCACTGCAGTGACCCAGCGAAGGTGCACCCTGAGGGCAAAGCAGGATTGAGAAAAGCAGGCACCATACTGTGCTTTGGACATTCTGGCCTTGGTATTTCAGGAAGGGTCTCTTGGGTCCATCCACCTCTTCAGCAAGTCCAGAGAAGTTTGGGGGAGTCTCTCCTGGTTTTCAGGTTATTGTTTGATGACCCCAATTTTGTTTGGCAGTGTTTTAACATGCATAGCACCCAGTTAAGAGACACTGAGTAGAACTTCCCTGGTGGTCTAGTGGTAAATAATCCACCTCCCAATGCATAGGACCCGGGTTTGATCCCTGATCTGGGAGGATACCACGTGCCTCGGAGCAACTAAGCCCGTGCAACACAAGTACTGCGCCTGTGCTCTAGAGCCTGTGCTCTGCAACAACAAACAGTAGCCACAGCAAAGAGAAGCCTGCACACAAGAAACTAGAAAGTCGCTTCTCCTTGCTACAACTAGAGAAAGCCCACATGCAGCAAAAAGAGGCTCAGCACAGCCAAAAAAAAAGACTGAGTCCTCTGGACTGACCAAAAGAAGCATCAAAACGCCAGTCTCCAACCATACCCCAGCCAAGTTTGTGTGGAGAATTCATAGCCCGATTGCTGCAAACAGAGAAAGAACCCAGCACAATGAAGACTTAGCATAGCCAAAAATAAATTTTAAAGATTATTAAAGAGAGAAAAAAACTTTTAATGAGGAATGAACTCTTCTTTATAAAAGTTTCTGTTCCATGCTTATGATGACAAAGCTTCAAATATTTGTGTAAGAAAAACTTGTTTACATCATAATATATAATACTTAAGTCAGTACTTCAATGTAATGGAATGTCAGATTACTATATGATCACTTCACAGTAATTAGCAATTTACTTCTTGTTGAAAAGTTGTAATATATTTTCTCTCATTTCTTTGTTGTCTGTTTCTGAAAGATCTGTCAGTTGCGGACAGCAAGGCACATTGTAAAATATAAAGTCTTAAGAAGACATTAGAATTTATTTTCACCAAAATTATCAACTTGGCACTATTTATGAATCTTTCTATGAGTATTATCTGACTGAACTCAGGTGCTAAAGGAACTGTCTTTCTTTACATTTACAGGGCACCTACTATGTTCCCTGTCATTGTCTACATGCATTTTAATGTTACAAAAGTCTCAAAATAACCCACTGACTTATGTATTTGTTAGTGTAAGGCAGGAAAAAAATGTAAATTAAACATTAAATCTGGGTCATAACATATGGATAGAAAGAGTAATGCTAAGGAAAAACTATTGAAAAAAACAAAAGAAATAGGATGGCAGGATTTAAGAGATTAGCACTGAAACATATATAGTACCATATGTAAAAGAGCCAGTGGGAGTTTGATGTAAGAGCGAGTGCTCTCGGATAATCTGCAGGAATACCGTGGTGAGAGAGGTGGGTTCAGGAGGGAGGGGACATATGTACGCCTATGGCCTATTCATGATAATGTACAGTAAAAACCATCACAATATTGAAAAAAATAAAAAATTAAGTGATGGTGAGTTAGGCCTGAACACAGAATCAAAGCTTTCCCACACCTAACACATTTGTGTAGTTTTCCTCCAGTTTGAATTTTCTGAGGGTCAAAAAGTTGATATATTTTACCACATTCTCTACATGTCTAAGTTTTCACTGTCGTATGGATTCTCAGATGATCTGCAACGTCATTCCTTGTGATTGAAGGGTTTGCCACATAAATAACATTTATGTGGTTTCTCTCCTGTATGAACTGCCTAATGTGCAGTTAATGCTGAACATGCACTAGAAACTGCCACATTCATTTCACTTGTATCTTTTCTATACAGTATGAATTCTCTGAATTATAAGGCCTGAACGCTGACTAAAGGCTTTGTCACACTCACGACATTTGCACTACAATGTTTCTCACAACTGTCACATTTCTAATGTTTCTCTCTAGTGTGAATTCTCCGATGGTTTCTAAGTTCATCATTTCAAATAAAGCACTGGCCATATGTATCATATTTATATGGTTTCTCTCCTGTCTGAACTGCCTGATGATGAGTTATGGATGACTGTGCCTAAATGGTTTGTCAAAATTTTTATATTTGTAAGGTTCTCTCCAGTATGAATTCTCTGATGAACTGCAAGGTTTGCATTCACACTGAAAGCCCTGCCACATATACCTCATTTATATGGTTTCTCTCCAGTATGAACTCTGATGAACAGCAAGGTTTCCAGTACAACTAAACACCTTGCCACACACATCACATTTATGTGGTTTCTCTCCAGTATGAATTCTCTGATGAAGTTCAAGTCTTGTCTTGTAGTGTGATTAAAGGCCTTGCCACATACATCACATTTATATGGTTTCTCTCCAGTATGAATTATCTGATGAACTGCAAGGCCTGTAGTTTGACTAAAGGCCTTGCCACACACATCACATTTATATGGTTTCTCTCCAGTATGAACTCTCCGATGAACAGCAAGGTTTGAACTTACGTTGAAAGCCTTGCCACATATATTACATTTCTATGGTTTCTCTCCAGTATGAACTCTCCGATGAACAGTAAGGTTTCCAGTACGACTAAATGCCTTGCCACACACATCATTTATAAGGTTTCTCTCCAGTATGAATTCTCCGATGAAGTCCAAGTTTTGCACTCTGGTTAAAGGCCTTGCCACATACATCACATTTATATGGTTTCTCTCCAGTATGAACTCTCTGATGAACAGCAAGGCTTGAACTTACACTGAAACCCTTGGCACATATACCACAATTACATGGTTTCTCTCTAGTATGAACTCTCCAATGAACAGAAAAGTTTCCAGTACGACTAAATGCCTTGCCACACACATCACATTTATATGTTTTCTCTCCAGTATGAACTCTCCGATGAACAGAAAGGTTTCCAGTATGACTAAATGCCTTGCCACACACATCACATTTATATGGTTTCTCTCCAGTATGAATTCGCCAATGAACTGCAAGCTTTGCAGTTTGACTAAAGGCTCTGCCACAAATATGATATTTATGTGGTTTCTCTCCTGTATGGAATCTCTGATGAACTGCAAGCTTTGCAGCTTCATTAAAGTCCATGCCACATATATCACATTTATATGCTTTCAATCCAGTATGAAGTCTCTGATGAACAGTAAGGTTTGCAGTATGACTAAACGCCTTATCACATACATTGCATTTGTATGGCTTCTTTTCAGTATGAATTCTCTGATGAACTGCAAGGTTTGAAGTTTGACTAAAGGCCTTGCCACATACATCACATTTATATGGTTTTTCTCTCATATGGTATCTCCAATGAATTACAATTTTTGCAGCTTGATTAAAGGCCTTGCCACATACATCACATTTATGTGGTTTCTCTCCAGTATGAATTCTCCAATGCATTGCAAGTTTTGTAGTTTGATTAAAAGCCTTGTCACACATGTCACATTTATATGGTTTTCCTGTGTATGGATTCTTTGATGTCTAGTGAGTTCTGAGTCCTGAAGAAAGGTTATGTCACACTCATTACATTTGCCAGGTCTTTTCTTTGTGGTTCATGGTCTGGTAACAGTTCTGAAGGGTGCATAGCAGCATTCTCATGTTTATGAGAAAAGCCTTTGCAGACATTACAAGTTCTCTGAGCCAATAAACCTGAGGCACTGACGTTTGTCACAACTTGACTACATTCAAAAATTATCCCTTCACACTGTACCATCTGCAGTTCATCCTGAGGTTGATCCGTGCCTTTCAAAAGGTCTATTTCCTGCATCACTTCTACTATGATGATCTCTTCCATCAGTGAGGTTTTGTTATGGGATGTAGACATTCCTTTGTCATTTCTTTCGTCATCTGTCCACAGACAATCCTGGATCTTCCTGAGGCGAAAATCTTTGATTTCAGGGCTTTCAGCTCTTCCAAACATCACTCTTTGAAAAATTTCCCCTTTACCACTGCTTGCTTTTGTCTGTAATTTCTTGGTCATATGTATATGAGACATATCTACAAGACGTAAAGAACCACAGGTATTCTATTAGTTACAATTCATAAATAAATTATTTCTTGTCAAACACACGATATTATGCCAAAAGTCATATCCATCCTGAACAGAATTACGAATCTTCGCAATAATGATCTTAAAACTATAGAACACTAAAGGAATAGAACTCTTTATTAAGAGTGACCATAGGTAATTCAAATTAACTTTAGGGTAGTGTAGTTTCAAACACAATCAGAAAACATTCATTTTATGCAAACTCATGTCAGTTCACAAAGAAAACTTATTTTCCCACCATGACCTCAAAGCTCATCCTACTTTGTACTAAACACACTGTTGTCTCATAATTGAGGAGACACTAATGGTATATTGTACACACTTTTTGCATACTTGTACATATTTAAAAGGTAAAGAACATACAGGACTAAAGAGGTGACTCAGTGGTAAAGAAACTGCCTGCCAATGCAGAAGACACGGCACAGGGGGATACAATCCCTGGGGAGAAATGATCCCCTGGAGCAGGAAATCACAACGCAGTGCACTATTCTTGCCTTAAAAAAATTCCATGGATAGGAAAGCTTGGTGGGCTACAGTTCATGAGATCACAAAGAGACAGACAGGACTGAGCAACTGAGCAAACAAGCATCAAACAGGCAATACATTGGAATGGTAAATAATGCAAAAGAAGCATTCTAATGAATAATGTAAAAAATAAATGGCAGTTAGTAACTGTTCAACAAATATGGCATTGAGAAAATAAAGAATTCTGTAAACTATATATATATGTATATATATATACACACATTTTTATTTTTTTGGCTGGACCATGTGGCTTATGAGATCTTGGTTCCCTGACCATGGATTAAATCCATGCTCGGTGCAGTGAAACTCCTGAATCCTATCCACTGGACTATCAGGGAATTCCCTAAAATAATTTAAAAAAATAAAAAAATAAACACTTTTCTAAATACCTGTTAGAAATCTATCAGTAGATAGACATATAGGCATTTTATGACATTAATGAGTGGTTCATGTCAGTTCTATTGTGTAATACAAAAAGACCGTCATTTTTAAACAACAAAAAATGAGTGAAACATTCTCTGCTTACACAATAATCATTCAATACATCAACTCCCTATCTACACAGTAACCTAAACTCACCCAGTTCATTGGCTCCAAGATATATGTAAAGGAACAAGCTTTGGGGCTTCCCTTGTGTCTCAGAGGTAAAGAATCCACCTGCTAGTGCAGGGCACACAGGTTTGATCCCTGATCTGGGAAATTCCCACATGCTTGAGAACAACTAAGCCTGTAGGCCACACGTGATGATTCTGTGCTCTAGAGCTGGGGAGTCACAACTTCTGCGCAAACACACAGAGACCACGCATTGCAACAAGAGAATCCACTAGAATGAGAAGTCCATGCACCGTAACTAGAGGGTAGCCCTTGCTCGCTGCAAGCAGAGAAAAGACCCTGAAGCAACAAAGACCCAATGCAGCCAAAAACAAATTTTAAATAAAATTTTAACATACTGTTATGAAGATAAATGAATGTGATTGGAAAACCTAGTTAACTAGAGTCAGAGACAACTCTCTTGGGAACGAAATGTAAAATAACAACATACAAGATGTAATGTAGACAAAGAGACATGTCACAATAAGCATGACAGGAAGTAAATATATCTTTTAGGCAAAAGTAACCTTTAAGGCAAACTCCCTGTGGTCCAGTAGTTAGGACCATGTGCTTCCACTGTAGGGGGCACAGATTCCATCCATGAATGGGGAACTAAGAGCCAGACTGCATGTGGCACAGCAAAAAAATAATAATAGTAATAACCTAATTTTTTCTATAAAACACGCAAGAGTCTATGCTACCTAACAGCACTAATTACCACAGGAGGGGGACAAGGGCAAGTAAGTCCCTTTGAAATACCTCATCACATGCTACCCAAAGTCAAGCAACAAAATTGACAGGAGTCAAATGACAGATTGTTGCAGAACATATAAAGACCTTGCCTTTTGGGACCTCTTTTCTTGGAGTCCACTTTCCATGAAACCTCTCTCTTTAAAAAAAAAATCACTTTGTTCATTTAGAAACAGCCATCTGTAGGTCAGAAGTACTTTCCATTTTCCTTAATAAAAAGTAATTTTGAGGTAGGAGTTGGAAGGCCTACAGGTTGGACATCTACAGTCAGCTACCCTCCTCTTGCATGCCCTGAGATAAAAGATAGGTCGGCTCCGGTTGAGGAATTTACAGCCACCAAAAACAGGGTAAACAGTCAGTTTGTCTCTTAATTCAAGGGAACAGTCATGGCAAGGACAAAGAAAGGAAAAAACCCTGTCTGATGAAGGAGACAGTACACAAGTACAGAAAGGTGCCTTGGAGTCAAAAGTGAGAGGATCATTCCAGGCCATAATGAGTTTTGCTCCTCTGAGAAGCCTTTACTTCAAGATCCAGGGTGCCTGTGTACCCAAGAGGAGGGTCCTGAGACAAATTAACCAGGAGGGACAAAGCAAGGTGATTAGCCCACATTCCTCATACCTTTCTTTCTAAAAACACACATCTTACTTTCCTTAAGCAACCATGAGCTGTCCGTTATATTAGCATTTTGTAGACTGGTGAACATAAATACCAGTGATAATGTCTAAGAATATTTGCTTTCTTATAGAGAACATCTCAGGGTGGCACCAAATGTATTCATTAATAGGCCCAAATCTCTTTAGTTTGTCTGTAAGAGGAAATGAGTTTTCAATAATCTGTATTTCAGAATCTTATTTTATTTGGAAATGACCTAGATATTCAATGAACTTTCATCACTTAGTTTAGCACAACCCTAGAAATTCAGGTTATTCAAATCTGGAGAGATTATTTTAGACAGGCATTTCTAAGTATAATCATTCCTAACAGAGTTTATCTAAAAGCTCCAATCGCATTTGCATTCTTTCTTTAAAAGTTTCTTCACTCGAGTTACTTTAAGTGTTGACAAACTTACTTAACATTAAACCTAGGTACAATAAAAGTATTAGACAATGTTCAGAACGCAAAACATGTCTTAATTAGATTAGCAAACAAACATTAATACTAGATATTTAATACTGAATATTTCCCAGTTCACACGAACCTGAAATTCATTTAGGTTAATTTCTCTTGTAATTTTTTGATTTGTAAGTGCTTACTTTTTTTATTTTTTTAACAAACAATTGAATTAGAGCTCATTTACAAATTAACCTCAGCAATATTATCTAAAAACAAAGACACATGCTGAGACAAACATAAATGCAGATGGACAGACATGAGAGCTCTCAAAATTTCCTGCTTGAGATTTAAAATGTCTCTTTCACCTTTTTCTTCCCACCCCTCGCCCCATGGTTTAAAATTCTAATTTACCCAAGACTGAAATCCCTGGGAAAATGGGTTACGTACTTCAAGCACATGGCGTAGGTTGCACGCTATGCAGGGTCGCTTCAGTCCTATCCAACCCCCTGCAACCCTATGGACTCTAGCCCACCAGGCTCCTCTGTCCATGATGGGACTCTCCAGGCAAAAATACTGGAGTGGGTTGCCACTCACTCCTCCAGGGGATCTTCCCTACCCAGGGGTCAAATCCATATCTCCTGTGTCTCCCCCAGGGGCTGGCAGGTTCTTTACCACTAGAGTCATCTGGGAAGCCCTGGCAAAGGTTAACCTTAAGCTTTTTTTTTGGCATGCCTTTTTAACACGCTTGCTGGTTTTAATTCTACATTTAAAAAGAACCGGTTTTTCACTTTCAAAGAAAAAAAAAATCATCTTACCCAGTTTTCTCCAGAGTCTAAACAGTATCATGGCCATGCTGTATCAAACAAGTTATCTTTCCTTTCCATAGTAATAGCTTTTCAGCTAAAATACAGATCAAATAGTGCTCAAATTGACTGTGATAACAGGGTCAGAAGGACTGATAAAAATCTTGGAACGTCCCTCCAGGGAGATGGGAGTCTTTAATCAGAAGAATCTAAAGGGGTAAACAAACTTGCTAGAGTGGGGGAACCTGAGCTCCCCCTCCCCACTCAGAGACTGGGGCAGTTAGAAGGGGACCAGCTGATGGAGAAGGAGACAGAGGGGTTGGGAGGGGTGTAAGGCTACAACAGGACAAAGAATGGAGAGAGAAATGCAGTAGGGGACACTATTGGAGCTGTGGGCTGACTAAAGAGAGTCGACTTAAAAAGTGAAGATTTGATCAACCAAAATATAATGTGACATTGTAATATGGGTGATCATCCTCACAAATCGCGTGGTTTTTTTTGCAATTGTAACTTCTCTTTAGACAGTTTTAAGTTACCTTTATTTACCTCACGGTAGGCAGAGAGGAGGATCCAGGAGCCAACTTGGATGGTGCTAAGCCTGGGGTTGGTTGGCAAGGGCCCCTGCAAAGGCTGAACAATCTCACCATTTGTCCCCTATCTTATCTATGGTGCTGCAAGCCTGGCATTCACAGGAAACAGTCAGACATTCACACTCAGGGCAGTTTCCATGTAGGTTAGAAGCAAGGTCAGAAGAATGCACTGCTTTGTCTTGAAGCCTAAACAAGACTATTTATTTAATTTCGCTAACAACCTGGTGGCTCCATGGTAAGAATCTGCTTAGTAATGCAGGAGACATGGGTTCGATTCTTATTCTGGGAAGATCTCACATGTCACAGAGAATAAGTTGATGAACCACAGATACTGAGCTTGTATGGTAGAACTACTCAAGCCCATGTGCCTAGGGCCTGTGCTTCACAACAAAAGAAGCTACCACAATGAGTGACCGTGCTCCCCCCAACTAGAGAGTAGCCCTTTCTCATCTCAAATAGACAAAAGTCCACACAGCACAAAAGACCCAGTACAGGCCAAAAAAAAAAAAAGTCCTTGCCTTCATCTCTGTGGGTGCTACAGCACCACTGGAGGGTACTGTACATTTCACATGTCAAAGAACAGAGCCATAAATTAGGGAGACGAAAAATATCCTGTGAGAGTTCACAAACATTAAACATCTGTTTTCTCACAGAACTCTCCCAGTTGGAGAGTTTCCCAAACACCATGAACGGTGTGGCTTCCTCTCTGTCCTTGTGACAGTTGACCTGTGATTGTACTGTGGATACTTTCCCACTCATCTGGATGTTTGCTATTAACATCTCATTCTCCACAATCCAGGGGTCTTCTTTATTGTGCCACAAGAATGGAGATAACGTTCAAATCAGAAACAGAAATTCCTACTCAGAAGTAATGCCACATACTGTGGCTTCTTCCAGAATCTAACCTGTCTCTCTTTTTTTAAATAAACATATCTGTCATTTTTAATACATTGGTGTATTAATTTCTTCTGGATCAGGTGAGTGTTCATTGCTGCTTGGTCTTTTCCCCAAGTTCAGCAAGTAGGGGCTACGCTCCAGTTGCAGTGCTCGTTCTCCTCACTTGCTGCGGCTTCTCCTGGGTGCATGGGCTTCAGTAGTTGCAGCTTCCAGGCTCTAGAGTGCTGGCTCGTAGTTGAGGCACAGAGGCGTAGCTGCTCTGTGATGTGTGGATCTTCCCAGACCAAGGATCCAACCCATGTCTCCTGCATTGGCAGGTGTAGAATCCAGCTCTTTTGTCAGCCAAGGAGTGAGGACATTATAAACCGACAGAAAAATACTTTTCAAATGAATTTATGATCTGCCTCCTTCTCAATGCACAGGGAACAGTATAATATACAGTACAACATGCAGCAGGTATCTAGTTCCTATCTAAGAACTACTGAACCAAGAACACAGGGCTAGAAAACAGGCAACTGGATATTTCAAAGTTTGAAATCAGCTTTATAAACACTCGAGCTGTGGAGAAACTCCTTGTATATCACACATTGGGCAGGTTACCTGAAGGAAAGACAAGTTTAACCTTCTGATGCCAATCAGGAAGCTTTACATGTATGAGTCAGCAATGTTTTGAGCTTAGTTAACAAAAACAGGGGATCTCTAAAGGTAAAGAGGGAACATGCAGAGGTACCCCAGGGCAGATCCCCATGCTGGAGGGAAATGATCCTCACCCACAGACAGCAGGTTCCTGAGGGTCTCCACCATCATATCCTTGTACAAAGACCTCTGGGCAGGGTCAAGGCATTCCCACTCCTCAGGAGTGAAATCTATGAACACATCCTTGAAGCTCAACTGTGCCTGAAATGAAAACACATTTCACCAATGGGCCCTGATGATGATTCTTAGTTTCACACAAAATGAGAAGAGGTGAGAGGGGTAAAGCTCAATTCAGTTGAAGTAATATTCTGATAGATCCATTAAAAGCTGCTTGAAGCCAACTGTTGCTCTCTAATATAATTTATAATTTCCTCTTTTTTCCTAAGATTATGATATCCTGCAATCAACATGAATTTGTCATGTATGTGGACAATACATGAAAAATACACAAATTAAAACCAGCACTGGGTTGTCTACGCAGAAGTGTTACATTCAACACAGTGAGTGACATAGTGTCACTATCTAGACGAGTTACAGCAAGACTGGTGTCTTCAGAGATGACAAAGTCCACAGTGACTTTAAAAGAACACACATTGTGATGATGACAACATCATCACACTGACGACAGGTGTTTCAGCACATCCTACACTCTAAGCATTACTCTAAAGACTTCACACGGATGAACTTGTCATCAACATAACAGCACGTTAGAGAAAGATCTGTGTCCACCTTACTGGGGAGAAAACTCTGTCACTCTAAGAAATGGCTCAGATCAAACAGTTAAGAAATGAGGCTACAGCACCTGAGCTCAGGTGGTAGGGAGAGACAACTGAACCTAAAGAATCAACCAGTTAACTACCTGAGAAGGAAAGAGCATCCACAGAGAGTTCCCTGAGACACCTGAAACAAGCTCAAGGAAGCCGAAATACAATAGAACAGCATAAATGGTCATGATACAGGGTCACACCCTCTCCATGGCAACCCACACAATGTCAGTAATCTTACTACAATTTACATCATTCGTGTGATGATGTAGAAAGAACTTAACGCCATGAAATACACTTAAGATACAACTGAAACTGCTACAAAGCATACACCATTATTTATGAGATGGTGTTTTTGTAATAAAACCATGGAGTTACATATCCATGCATTCATGCATGCATGTGTAAACACACAATTGATTGAAACAAAAAGAGTTGTCTTTATTTTTTTTTTCATTCTATCAAAATTTATTCTGCATCAGCTTTGAGCCTCAAACTTGAAATACAGCAGTAAACATGATGGGGCTTACAATCTAGCAGCCAGCCAGCCAATATCATCATCTAGCAGCCAGCCAGACAATTTCATCCACAATTTTAATGTTACTACTGAAATAAGTGCTCTGACACAGGCCTGGTGCTAGGACAAGATAAAACAGAAAATCTTAATCTACACTGAGAAATCAGACAAGGTCTCTGTGGGGAAGAAACACGTAGGATTGGTAAGGTGGGAAATGGAAGAGTGTTGCAAGCAGAGAGAAAAGCCTGAGTGCCGGCTCTGAGGCAGGAAGATATTTACTGAACAGAAAATCAGCCAGTATGACTGGCACACAGCAAATGTATATGGGGTGATGCCAGGCAGAGGCTAATTTATGCAAAATCTATGGATTTAGGACTTTATTCCAAAAGCTACAGGAAGTCACTGAAGAATCAGCAAGAGGAAAGTTAGACGCTTAGATCTGTTTTTCAGAGCTCAATCTGCTGTGGGCAGAAGTTGTTGTTTATCTGCTTACTCATGCCAGACTCTTTGCAACCCCCCTGATGGCAGCCCCGCCAGCTGCTCTATCCATGGAATTCTCCAGGCAAGAATATTGGAGTGGGTTCCCATTCTCTTCTTTCATT
>NW_011485444.1:6801-7191 GCF_000754665.1 Bison bison bison | reverse complement strand
CATTCCCAAACACTTAAGTTTTCAAGGAGGTGCTCATTTAGTTTTAAATGTACTATAAAAAGTAAGAACTGATTTGCACTCATTGGCCTGTTTTGCAGATTTTACTGTGTCCTGTATGTGTTAATACCTGAGGTCCACGTACAGCTTCTTTACCCTGGTTGACAGAGAGCAGACAGCACATCCAGATGGGCCCTAAACAGTCCCTGCTGCCCAACAGCACTGAGACCCCATCTCCAACTCGTGTGTGAAAAGCCCTGCCCAGGATGGTGCTCAGGGGAGCCTCGTCACAAGCTTCGCATCACCGGGTCATGGGGAGACGGGATCTAAGTGGAGACGACAGGCCCTGAAGGAAGGCCCCGGGTGAGTGTGCGTGTACAGGAGTCAGACAGG
>NW_011485444.1:5590-6618 GCF_000754665.1 Bison bison bison | reverse complement strand
CGATCCTGAGAAGGGCATTTATAATTCTTTATAATTTAAAGAAGCAAGACTTAATAATTCTTACCCAACTGATTCAGCACTCTTCTGGATCTAGCCCCCACCATCACCTGCACACTAGCGGTTTCCACTCCATTTGGCTGATCTGTTTCCCTACTTCTTTCTATGTCTCCCTTTCTCTGCTCTCCTGCTGTGCCCGTCCTCCTCTCTACTTCTTCCCCGCCTCCCATTCCGCCTCTCTTTGCCAACTGTTTGCCTTCAAGTTGCTTTCTCTCCAACCTCCCTGGTGATCCTCAATCTCCTTGTATTTCTGCTTTTCTTCTTCCATCTCTGCCTTCCCTCCCTCCCAACTCTCTGGCACTCCCAAATGGCTATGCATCCTTTCAGCTCGCTCTTTTTCTCAGTTCCTTCAGTCACTGCTGCTGCTGCTGCTAAGTTGCTTCAGTTGTGTCCAGTTCTGTGTGACCCCATAGACGGCAGCCCACTAGGCTCCTCTGTCCCTGGGATTCTCCAGGCAAGAATACTGGAGTGGGTTGCCATTGTCATCTCCAAACCAAGTGTGTGAGCCTCCAACAAAAATAATGATGACTGGACTTCAAGCAGTTGATCAAGTGTATAAGCTCAATATGTGATCAGTGATTATAATAATGTTACTTTAGATATGGGAGTAATTTCCACTTCCAGATGTTCAAGCTGGATTTAGAAAAGGCAGAGGAACCAGAGATCAAATGGCCAACATCTGCTGGATCATCAAAAAAGCAAGCATTCCAGAAAACATCTACTGCTGCTTTATTGACTACGCCAAAGCCTTTGACTGTGTGGATCACAACAGACTGTGGAAAATTCATAAAGAGATGGGAATACCAGACCACCTGACCTGCCACCTGAGAAATCTGTATGCAGGTCAAGAAGCAAGTTAGAACCAGACATGGAACAAAAGACTAGTTCCAAATAGGAAAAGGAGTACATCAAGGCTGTGTATTGTCACCCTACTTATTTAACTTATATGCAGAGTACATCATGCCAAATGC
>NW_011485444.1:4532-5490 GCF_000754665.1 Bison bison bison | reverse complement strand
ACTTTTTTGGGCTCCAAAATCACTGCAGATGGTGACTGCAGCCATGAAATTAAGACGCTTGCTCCTTGGAAGCAAAGTTATGACCAACCTAGACAGCATATTAAAAAGCAGAGACATTACTTTGCCAACAAAGGCCCATCTAGTCAAAGCTTTGGCTTTTCAGTAGTCATGTATGGATGTGAGAGTTGAACTATAAAAAAAGCTGAGAGACAAAGAATTGAACTGTGGTGTTGGAGGAGACTCTTGAGAGTCCTTTGGACTGCAAGAAGATCCAACCAGTCTATCCTAAAGGAAATCAGTCCTGAATATTCATTGGGAGGACTGATGCTAAATCTGAAACTCCAATACCTCGGCCACCTGATGCAAAGCATTGCCTCATTGGAAAAGACCCTGATGCTGGGAATGACTGAAGGCGGGAGGAGAAGGGGACAACAGAGGATGAAATGGTTGGATGGCACCACCAACGCGATGGACATGATTTTGAATAAGCTCCGGGAGTTTGTGATGGACAGGGAAGCCTGGAGTACTGCAGTCCATGGGGTGGCAAAGAGTCGGACATGACTGAGCGACTGAACTGACTAACTGAACAAACATACAAAGAAGATTTAGCGGCAACTTGACATGATTTCTTTTAGACCAAAGAAAAGGAGGGAACACTTCCCAACTCAATGTATGAGGCCAGTATTACCGTGAGACAATTGGAGACAAAGCTTTCAGAAGAAAAGAAAAGATAAAGATAACTACCAACTAAATCCCACATGAAGAAGCAAACATTGTTAACAAAATATTAGCAATAGAAATCAGCAAGAGACAAAAATAATTGTATGCCGTGATCCAATGGGGGTATAGAATGAGGGATAGAAGGCTATCTCGAATTTCAATCAATGTCATCCAGACTGTTGACAGACAAAGAGGAAAGCAAACTGTCTTGTCAATTGATTCAGAAACTGCATTTAAC
>NW_011485444.1:3794-4056 GCF_000754665.1 Bison bison bison | reverse complement strand
ATATGCAGATGACACCAGCCTTATGGTAGAAAGTGAAGAAGAACTAAAGAGCCTCTTGATGAAAGTGAAAGAGGAGAGTGAAAAGGCTGGCTTAAAACTCAAAGTTCAGAAAACGAAGATCATGTCATCCGGTCCCATCACTCTTCATGGGAAATAGATGGGGAAACAATGGAAATGGTGACAAACTTTACTTTTTTGGGCTCCAAAATCACTGCAGATGGTGACTGCAGCCATGAAATTAAGACGCTTGCTCCTTGGAAGC
>NW_011485444.1:0-615 GCF_000754665.1 Bison bison bison | reverse complement strand
TCCAAGTCTATGCCCCAAGAGTAACGCTGAAGAAGCTGGAGTTGAACAGGTCTATGAAGACCTACAAGACCTTCTAGAACTAACACCCAAAAAAGATGTCCTTTTCATTTTAGGGGACTGGAATGCAAAAGTAGGAAGTCAAGAAACACCTGGAGTAAGAGGCAAATTTGGCCTTGGAGTACAGAATGAAGCAGGGCAAAGGCTAATAGAGTTCTGCCAAGAGTTTCTCTTTTAGTCCTCCATTAAAATGATATGATTTCTAATAGAAAATAAATTATTGTTACTCTATAGTGTTTCATCTCTTACTCATGTTTATCTTCTAAACCTCAGAAACCACAATCTTGTCCAATTATGTCAGTTCAGTTCAGTACGTCAGTCAAGTCCAACTCTTTGCGACCCCATGAATTTCAGCACGCCAGGCCTCCCTGTCCATCACCAACTCCCGGAGTTCACTCAAACTCACGTCCATCGAGTCGGTGATGCCATCCATCCATCTCATCCTTTGTCGTCCCCTTCTCCTCCTGCCCCTAGTCCCTCCCAGCACCAGAGTCTTTTCAAATGAGATAACTCTTTGCATGAGGTGGCCAAAGTATTGGAGTTTCAGCTTCAGCATCA
>NW_011485443.1:14057-14460 GCF_000754665.1 Bison bison bison | reverse complement strand
TCTAAATCATCACAAGCCATTGGTTTAATACTGCACTTGGGCTTCCCTGGTGGCTCAGTTGGTAAAGAATCCACCTGCAATGCGGGAGACCTGGGTTCAATCCTGGGTTGCGAAGATCCTCTGGAGAAGGGAAAGGCTACCCACTCCAGTACTCTGGTCTAGAGAATTCAATGGACTATATCCATGGAGTCGCAAAGAGCAGGACATGACTGAGCCACTTTCACTTTCTTTCACTCTTTCTTGGGAATTTTACATGAGGGCAGTTTCTGGAATGATTTATTTCTTCCCTTTGAAACACTGGATAAAGAGCTTAAGTCTTATCTTGATACCACTCCTTTTCTTTTGTCATTATTATGCAATAAGCTAATGAGATAATTTTCCACCCAACAAATGGAGTCAGATA
>NW_011485443.1:9983-11165 GCF_000754665.1 Bison bison bison | reverse complement strand
GTCCTATCTTTTTGCCTTTACGTACTGTTCATGGGGTTCTCCAGGCAAGAATACTGAAATGGTTTGCCATTCCTTTCTCCAGTGGACCACGTTTTGTCAGAAATGTGAATGAAAGCATTTGCCATTTGGGAAGAAATGAGATCTTTTGCCTCCAACAGTGGTTCTCAGTTGGCTGCAGGGTGGAATCACCTGTGGGGTTTTATTAATAAAAAGTGTTGACTCCTGCCTCCCCTCCCCGAGATTCTGACTTAGCTGAGATGAGGCCTCAGCACTGGGATTTTATAGAGTTCTCCTGGTGATTTGAATTTGCAGCCAAGTTTACAAACCACCAGCCTTTGCCATAATGAGGATATAAAGGACTGTACCTGGAGGAGATAACTGAATATACAGGGATCAGGTGATTCTGCAGGAGCAGGAGGGTGTGTTTCTGTGTGTGGAAGGTGGGGTGAATGAGGGTGAGGCAATGCTAGAGGTCCCACCCCTCTTGCCTGCTGTGAGGCCTTCCTGGCCCTTCATTCTCTGGCCTTTCCACTCTCCTCACCTGGACTCGTGGATTCTGCTGCCCCCCTGGTGGTGATTTTCAGTATGGTACGGTTGCCCCTGGAGGTTTCATACAAGCCCAGCCTTGGTTCATCACAAACCTATGAGCAGGATTCGCAAGATGTGGTTTGCCCGGAGGAAAATCCTGGGAACTGTACACAAGGAGCAGCTTGGCAGTAACTTAAGGAGTCGCTCCTGCACAGGGAAGCTCAGGGAGCTCTAGGTCACTGGCCAAGCACGGGTCTGGCACATGCCTGTGACTGGAGCCTTCCTGTGGCTGTGGTCTGAGGAAATTGTTCTTATCAGCCAGTGACAAGTGCCTATGATATCAAGCATCAGAAAGTGCAGAGGTGTAAGGTGACAAGCTTCACAGTAAACAGCAACCACCCTGTTGTATATTCACCCTTCTATATAGAAAAGGTGTGTGTTTTTACTTAATGACCATGTTTACCTGTAACACAAGCCTAGAGGATATTAGGATCCCCATCTCACAGACAAGGAAACAAGCTTAAGGAAATTGCTCAAGGTCATACAACTCGTAACTGACAGATGCAGCCTCTGAGTCCAGGCAGGTGGGACCACACAGTCTGTCCCCGCTCCTCCCATGTCCTGGCAGGACCCAGAGTTCTCTCCTGTCCAAAG
>NW_011485443.1:8711-9883 GCF_000754665.1 Bison bison bison | reverse complement strand
TTTCTTTTTGCTCCTTGCTCTTCTTTGGAACTCTGCATTCAGATGGGTATATCTTTCCTTTTCTCCTTTGCCTTTAGCTTCTCTTCTTTTCACAATTATTTGTAAGGCCTCCTCAGACAGCCATTTTGTCTGTTTGCGTTTCTTCTTCTTGGGGGTGACTTTGATCATGGCCTTCTGTACAATGTTATGAACTTCCATCCATAGTTCTTCAGGCACTCTATTTATCAGATCTAATCACGTGAATCTGTTTGTTACTTCTACTGTATTTGAATTAGGTCATTGGGATTTGATTTAGGTCATACCTGAATGGTATAGTGGTTTTCCCTACTTTTATGAATTTAAGTCTGAATTTTGCAATAAGGAGTCCATGATCTGAACCACAGTCAGCTCCTGGTCTTGTTTTCACTCACTGTATAGAGCTTCTTATCTTTGGCTGAAAAGAATATAATCAATCTGATTTCAGTATTGACCATCTGGTGATGTCCATGTGTAGAGTTGTCTCTTGTATTGCTTTGGAAAGGGTGTTTGCTATAATCAGTGTGTTCTCTGGGCAAAACTCTGTTATCCTTTGCCCTGCTTCTTTTTGTACTCCAAGGCCAAATTTGCCTGTTACTCCAGGTATCTCTTGACCTCCTACTTTTGCATTCCAATCCCCTATGATGAAAAGGACATCTTTTTTTTGGTGTTAGATCTAGAAGGTCTTCTAGGTCTTCATAGAACCATTTAAGTTCAGCTTTAGTGGTTGGGGCATAGACTTGGATTACTGTGATATTGAATGGTTTTCCTTGGAAATGAATGAGATCATCCTGTTGTTTTTGAGATTGTGCCCAAGTACCTGCATTTCAGACTCTTTTGTTGACTATGAGGGCTACTACATTTCTTCTAAGGGATTTTTGCCCACAGTAGTAGAAGTAAGGGTTATCTGAATTAAATTCACCCATTTCGGTCTATTTTACTTCACTGGTATCCCAAAGTGTCGATGTTCACTCTTGCCATCTCCTGTTTGATCACTTCCCGTTTACTTTGATTCACGGACCTAACATTCCAGGTTCCTATGCAATATTGTTCTTTAAAACATCAGAGTTTACTTCCATCACCAGTCACATCCACAACTGGGCATTGTTTTCTCTTTGGCTCTGTCTCTGCATTCTTTCTGGAGTTATTTCTCAACT
>NW_011485443.1:5387-6037 GCF_000754665.1 Bison bison bison | reverse complement strand
CCTTATTGCCAAATTCAGACTAAAAATGAAGAAAGTGGGGGGAAACCACTAGATCATTCAGGTATGACCTAAATCAAATCCCTTATTATTATACAGTGGAAGTGAGAAATAGATTTAAGGGACTAGATCTGATAGACAGAGTGCCTGATAAACTATGGATGGAGGCTCATGACATGGTACAGGAGACAGGAATCAAGATCATCCCCAAGAAAAAGAAATGCAAAAAAGCAAAATGGCTGTCTGAGGAGGCCTTACAAATAGCTCTGAAAAGAAGTGAAGTTAAAAGCAAAGGAGAAAAGGAAAGTTATACCGATTTGAATTCAGAATTCCAAAGAAAAGCAAGGAGAGATAAGAAAGCCTTCCTCAGTGATCAGTGCAATGAAATAGAGGAAAACAATAGACTGGGGAAAACTAGAGATCTCTTCAATAAAATTAGAGATACCAAGGGTATCTTTCATGCAAAGATGGGCTCAATAAAGGACAGAAATGGTATGGTCCTAACAAAAACAGAAGATATTAAAAATAGGTGGAAAGAATACACAGAAGAACTGTACAAAAAACATCTTCACACCAAGATAATCACGATGGTGTGATCACTCACACTCACCTAGAGCCAGACATCCTGGAAGGTGAAGTCAAGTGGGCCTTAG
>NW_011485443.1:4457-5287 GCF_000754665.1 Bison bison bison | reverse complement strand
ATGGACCACAGTCTTGTCTAACTCAATGAAGTGAAGCCATGCCTTGTGGGGCCACCCAATGGATGGGTCATGGTGGAGAGGTATGACAGAATGTGGTCCACTGGAGAAGGGAATGGCAAACAACTTCAGTATTCTTGTCTTGAGAACTCCAGAACAGTATGAAAAGGGAAAAAGATAGGACACCGAAAGATGAACTCCCCAGGTCGGTAGGTGCCCAATGTGCTACTGGAAATTAGTGGAGAAATAACTCCAGAAAGAATGAAGGGATGGAGTTAAAGCCAAAGGGAAAAACAAACAAACAAAAAACAAAAACACCCAGTTGTGGATGGGACTGGTGATAGAAGGAAGGTCTGATGCTGTAAAAAGTAATATTGCATAGGAACCTAGAATGTTAGGTCCATGAATCAAGGCAAATTGGAAGTGGTCAAACAGGAGATGGCAAGAGTGAACATCAACATTCGAGGAATCAGCGAACTAAGATGAACTGCAATGGGTGGATTTAACTCAGATGACCATTATATCTATTACTGTGGGCAGGGATCCCTTAGAAGAAATGGACTATCTCCCATAGTCAATAAAACAGTCTGAAATGCAGTATGTGGATGCAATCGCAAAAACAACAGAATGATGTCTGTTCATTTCCAAGGCAAACCATTCAATATCACGGTAATCCAGGTCTATGCCCCAACTAGTAACGCTGAAGAAGCTGAAGTTGATTGGTTTTATGAAGACCTACAAGACCTTTTAGAACTAACACTCAAAAAAGATGTCCTCTTCATTACAGGGGACTGGAATGCAAAAGTAGGAAGTCAAGAAATACCTGGAGTAAC
>NW_011485443.1:3854-4357 GCF_000754665.1 Bison bison bison | reverse complement strand
TGATAAAAACTCCACCTCAGAGACTCATTTTTTGTCTGGGTAGTCTGCAAATTTTAATTTTAAAAATGTTTTTCATGTAATATCCTTCAGAATTAAATATGATAAGCTTTTGGATAAAACAGTGTTTTGGAATACCCAAGGCTTCCACCTATTGGGATGGATACTTGTGAGCATGGTTGCTGAGTAAAAGAATGAAATTAGTCAGAACCATCCAATGTGAACTTCTTGTAGGACATTCCTAGTGTGTCTAAGTCTTAACCTCGGTTCCTCTTAAAAAAAAAAAAAAAAAAAAATCACACAATCCCAGTTTGACTCCTAAGGCAAGTCAGATGCGGAAAATGCCATGGCACCCCACTCCAGTACTCTTGCCTGGAAAATCCTATGGATGAAGGAGCTTGGTGGGCTGCAGTCCATGGGGTTGCTAAGAGTCGGACATGACTGAGTGACTTCACGTTCACTTTTCACTTTCATGCATTGGAGAAGGAAATGGCAACCCACTCCAG
>NW_011485443.1:0-477 GCF_000754665.1 Bison bison bison | reverse complement strand
GATAGAAGATCTTTCCATAAGTGTGCGTGCTATACAAGTTCAGTTCAGTTCAGTCACTCAGTCGTGTCCGACTCTTTGTGACTCCATGATTCGCAGCACACCAGACCTCCCTGTCCATCACCAACTCCCAGAGTTCACTCAGACTCATGTCCATCAGTCAGTGATGCCATCCAGCCATCTCATCCTCTGTCGTCCCCTTCTCCTCCTGCCCCCAATCCCTCCCAGCATCAGAGTCTTTTCCAATGAGTCAACTCTTCGCATGAGGTAGCCAAATACTGGAGTTTTAGCTTTAGTATCATTCCTTCCAAAGAAATCCCAGGGCTGATCTCCTTCAGAATGGACTGGTTGGATCTCCTTGCAGTCCAAGGGACCCTCAAGAGTCTTGTCCAACATCACAGTTCAAAAGCATCAATTCTTCGGCGCTCAGCCTTCTTCACAGTCCAACTCTCACATCCATACGTGACCACAGGAAAAACC
>NW_011485442.1:10322-10607 GCF_000754665.1 Bison bison bison | reverse complement strand
AGAGCGAATAACGGGCCTACTGCTCCAACCTGCTCAGTCAACGCTGGCTTGATCTACAGCCTAAGGCTGGCCCGATCTGCTCCTAAGATGCCCTTTTGACCCCCGTCCTGTCCTGTGTCACCGTCTCTTTTCTTAGTGATCAGAGAGAAAATCTGTTTTGCCTCTGCCCTGAGAACAGAACTGCCACTAGCCTATTTGCTGCTATCAGGAGCACTGGAGAAAAGTGCCTCTGGGCCTGAATTCCAGTCCTCACTTCCTGTGGTGGCTGGGAGCCTTAGTACCGCA
>NW_011485442.1:9546-10222 GCF_000754665.1 Bison bison bison | reverse complement strand
AAGACATAAAAATATAGAAAAATAAAACTGAGAACTCCCAGCCACAATGATGTAACTAATGTCCTTTGAAACTGTCTTTCTTCAACATACCCAGTTCCAATTATGCAAAGTATGGAAAGAAACAGGAAGGCAAATGGATTTAGAGCGCCTGGCCTGTCCATTCCTAGCTATAAAGAGCAAGTCACCTAAATTTGCTGTTCTCAGGAGACGCCATTTCTGGCTTTACTGTGAAAATACCTTCCCAAGTATTAATGGAATTTCAAATACCCACACTGTCCACTATAGAAATGAACAGGCGCAAGCTTTACAGGGCTAATTTAGAAGGCTTCCAGAGGCTTCCCCTAGGAGCCTACTGCTCACACCAGAAAAATCCCTCTTTGGAGTTAACTTTGATTAGGAATTGCTTTCTCTGGATGATCCTCCACTTTTAAATGCAAATTGTCTTTGCCCATTACACGTTAATGTGAATTTCAGTTCACAGGTGACCTGTTAGGATGTCCAACTCTATTGCACCACCTGTTAGGGTCTTCCACTCAAATGGCTGCACCCACTACATATAGTCCTGCAGCTAACAACATCCCTGAAAGGCTTCACCTTCAAAACCAAAGAAAACATCCCCCCGCCCCCACTTCAAATCCCACCTTGCTGGCTAAACAAGAAACATAGGTAGGGTGAC
>NW_011485442.1:4243-6090 GCF_000754665.1 Bison bison bison | reverse complement strand
TCAGAGTGTTAGTTGCTCAGTTGTGTCCAAATCTGTGCGACCCTACGGACTGTAGCCAGGCTCTTCTGTCCATGGGATTCTCCAGGCAAGAATATTGGAGTAGATTGTCATGCCCTCCTCCAGGGGATCTTCCGTACCCAAGGATCGAACCTGGGTCTCCTGCATTTCAGGCAAATTACTGCTGAGTCACTAGGCAGAGCTCCCATCTTAAGCCCAGATGTGTCTTGCTCCAGAGCTTTCCACCACACCTGTGATCTCCCAAACATTTTGACCACGTATTTAGTGCCAACCTGCACCAGGCTTGCAAAGATAAATAAGACAGTCTCTGCCCTTGGGGAGTTTGTAGTCTAGTGTGGGAGACAGAAGCGCTGCAATAGGATAGGATAAGGGCTCTGAACGTGGGGGTAGTCCAAGTACTTTGGAGTGCTTCTGAATATCTTGATCATTATCACCCTTTCACCTCTCTGCTACTTTCTGAGTCCCTCTGGTTCTTCCTATCCTTCCTTCAGCACTAGCTGCTGGCTTCTCGTCCTTGCTGGTTTCTTTCCTCCTATCAAAGGAGTCTGTGCTTATACACCTGGCAGGGATCCTGGCATCATACTTGTCTGGAAGGGCTGCCTTGGCTATGGAGATGTCTTTGGCTTCTGGGGTCCCTCTGGGAGGAGCTAGGCCCTGTTGGTCGACCCAGGCTTCCTCCAGTGGGACATGGGCACAGGAGCCTGGACACTGAGCAGGCTGGTAGGCCCTAGCAAGGCTTTTATTGAAGCCTGTTAAAGGGCTTTGGGCTTCCTCTGATGAAAGGCGCTTAAGTGCATCTGGTTTTGATTACAGGGGAGGAGAAAGCCAGGCGGTCTCTCGGGGGTTGGACCCGTCATCTGGCTCTGCCTTCCTCCGGGCAAAGCAGGCTGCTGGTGAGGCCAGGAGGCCAGGTGTGGGGGGCAGGCAGGAAGCAGAGCCAGTACAAAACCCTCCAACTCTGCGAGTCTCCTGACTCCCAGAAACAGCTTGGTGGCTAAGAGACGTCAGGCTCCTTTGATAAAGTCAAGTTTAGAGTCGCTGCTGGCCACCCCTGACCAACTGCTCTTCACTGATTTCCACCCCCTCATCTCCACAATATCCTCCTAAGAACCCCTGACCCTCCAACAACCTTCCCGCCTGGCTGCTCCCTCAGAAGAAGTTACAATAGGCTTCTGCCTCAAGGGCTTCCGCAAGTGATGAAAACTAAGGAAATGCAGACTTTTAAAAGTTAAAAAACCCTTAATGTTCTCTTTCTCCTTTTCAACTAGCCAGTTATCATTCCCCATAAAATAGACGTCGTTAAGGATTCCACTTCACTGTAGCTGACTACGGTGCATTAAAGGAAAAGATTAGTATTAAAATAGGGTGCCTGTCCTGGACCATCACCAAGCACCCCCAAAGCCGCTCTGTGCCCCGCACCTGTCCCCGTGCGGGACTCCACGTGGGCACAAAAAGCTCTTGGGGGATCGGATGGGTTAACCGCAGGACGCGGTTTTAGGAACGAAAATGCATTTTCTTATTCCCACTCTGATTTAATCCTGCTGCGTGTTATTATTGTCAAGTCTCTTCGCACCATCGTTTCTAAAAAGAAAACCCGTGGGTCTGCGCTGCCCTTCGCCGCCTGCTCGGCTTTTATTGTGCACGCAGCCCGGTCTGCGTGGATCCGGCACGTCGTGACCGCCTCGCAGGCGCGCACGGACACCCTCGGATTGGCATTTCGATAAGAGCATTGTCTCAGCGGCGACACACACACTCACGCACACAATCGAGGGCTACAGACCCCTGGCCAACCCTCCTCGCAACCCGTAATTAGAGATGACCTTTGCGAA
>NW_011485442.1:441-698 GCF_000754665.1 Bison bison bison | reverse complement strand
AGATGGGGGGCTGATTTTCCAGTGCCGCCTCCGACCACACCACCTCGCACCCCAACCCCAAGACACACAGGGCCACACTCTGGCCCGGGCATCCAGGGTGTCAAACTGTGGCCAATACAAGCCATGCAGGGCAGACTCCTAGTAGCCGTGGTCGAGACTCGGCCAGCCTTCCCGGAGAGGGTATTTATCGCCATCCCCATTCACGCGTAGGCCCCACTGTTTGGCCCTCGCCTTTGACCCCCGGGCCATCATGAAAC
>NW_011485442.1:0-341 GCF_000754665.1 Bison bison bison | reverse complement strand
AGCGTGTGCACGGACCCTCGGGAGGGGCGAGGTGGCACGGCTCCCCAACCCCGACCTCTTCCGGAGTGCAACACACAACCGCCACGGGCTTCGGAAGCGCCGGAGCTGGGAGGAGGAAGGGAAGGCGGAGGCCCGGGAGGCGGGCTGCGGGCTGGAGATCCGTGTGTGTGTGTGTGTGTGTGTGTGTGCACGCGCACGCGCGCGCACCCGGAAAGGGGGATGAGTGTATGGGGGCGGCAGGGTGAGTGTGCGAGCAACCCGGAACCAGCTATCCCAATCGAGACTCGTCTAGCTGGCCTCTCCAGCTCCGGTCCTCAGGCTCCGTGCCCAGGGCTGGCGGC
>NW_011485441.1:14015-15258 GCF_000754665.1 Bison bison bison | reverse complement strand
CCCATGGACTGTAGCCCACCAGGCTCCTCCGTCCATGGGATTTCCCAGGCAAGAATACTGGAGTGGGTTGCCATTTCCTTCTCCAGGGGATCTTCCCAACCCAGGAATCGAACCCAGGTCTCCCGCATTGCAGGCAGATGCTTTAACCTCTGAGCAAGATCTCCCAAATGAAGAAAGAGGAAATCAATGAATGAATTGGGAGTCAGTGGAGCCCCTAGGAGTGGTAGTAACTTTCTTCTTTCTTTGCTATCTCACCACTCTGTCTTGAACTTGCCAAACTGGATAGACTTTACCTAAAGACGCCTGTATGTTATAGTTTTCTGGATGCTACTCACTTTTACATTGTTACTATAGTTACTGGAATGCTGCTGCAATTTAGGGTGTCTGACTCTACGCTCTTCCCATTTTAGAGTGGGGGTTATTTACTCAATGAATTAATTAAGTATCATAAGGGATTGGACTTAGATCATACCTGAATGGTCTAGTGGTTTTCCCTACTTTCTTCAATTTAAGTCTGAATTTGGCAAGAAGGAGTTCATGATCTGAGCCACAGTCAGCTCCTGGTCTTGTTTTTGTTGACTGTATAGAGCTTGTTCATCTTTGGCTGCAAAGAATATAATCAATCTGATTTCAGTGTTGACCATTTGGTGATATCTATGTGTAGACTCTTCTCTTATGTTGTTGGAAGATGGTGTTTGCTATGACCAGTGTGCTCTGTTGGCAAAACTCTATTAGCCTTTGCCCTGCTTCATTCTGTATTCCATGGCCAAAGTTGCCTGTTACTCCAGGTGTTTATTGACTTCTACTTTTGCATTCCAGTCCCCTATAACGAAAAGGACATCTTTCTTGGGTGTTAGTTCTAGAAGGTCTTGTAGGTCTTCATAGAACCGTTCAGTTTCTTTAGCATTACTGGTTGGGGCATAGACTTGGATTACTGTGATATTGAATGGTTTGCCTTGGAAACGAACAGAGATTATTCTATCATTTTTGAGATTGCATCCAAGTACTGCATTTCAGACTCTTGTTGACCATGATGGCTACTCCATTTCTTCTAAGGGATTCCTGCCCACAGTAGTAGAAATAATGGTCATCTGAGTTAAATTCACCCATTTCAGTCCATTTTAGTTCGCTGATTCCTAGAATGTTGATGTTCACTCTTGCCATCTCTTGTTTGACCACTTCCAATTTGCCTTGATTCATGGACCTAACATTCCAGGTTCCTATGCAGTAATGCTCTTTACAG
>NW_011485441.1:10746-11883 GCF_000754665.1 Bison bison bison | reverse complement strand
TTTTTCCAGTGGTCACGTATGGGATGTGAGAGTTGGACTGTGAAGAAAGCTGAGTGCCGAAGAATTCATGCTTTTGAGCTGTGGTGTTGGAGAAGACTCTTGAGAGTCCCTTGGACTGCAAGGAGATCCAACCAGTCCTTTCTCAAGGAGATCAGCCCTGGGTGTTCTTTGGAAGGACTGATGCTGAAGCTGAAACTCCAATACTTTGGCCACCTCATGAGAAGAGGTGACTCATTGGAAAAGACTCTGATGCTGAGAGGGATTGGGGGCAGGAGGAGAAGGGGACAACAGAGGATGAGATGGCTGGATAGCATCACCGACTCGATGGATGTGAGTTTGAGTGAACTCTGAGTTGGTGATGGACAGGGAGGCCTGGCGTGCTGCAATTCATGGGGTTGCAAAGAGTCGGACATGACTGAGCGACTGAACTGAACTAAGTATCAGTATTATCCCATATAGTCCTTATTTTCCACTACATATGTCTTATAGGGAAAATTTGTCAATGAGTTTTGAGGTATGCAAGGAGGCCATGGTCCAAAGCACTGGATGTTGGGGCTGAAGCTAGGCAATGGGTATCAGAATCATTTAAAATCCTCCTTTCTCTTCTCTCCTCTCATTGTGTGTGGGTTCATGGAATTCTGCCTGATGACATATTAATAGATGTTTCTTTAGCTTTGGTATGTTGAAAGCAGTAAAAGGAGCGACTGTGGTCTAAGTTAGTACGTCTCAACTTTATTTTTTTATTTACTTATTTTTAATTTAAATTTATTTAATTGGAGACTAATGGAGAAGACTCTGATGCTGGGAGGGATTGGGGGCAGGAGGAGAAGGGGACGACAGAGGATGAGATGGCTGGATGGCATCACTGACTCGATGGAGGTGAGCCTGAGTGAACTCCGGGAGTTGGTGATGGACAGGGAAACCTGGTGTGCTGTGATTCATGGGGTTGCAAAGAGTTGGACAGGACTGAGTGACTGAACTGAACTGAACTGAATTGAATTCCTTTACAATATTGTATTGGTTTTGCCATACATCAACATGAATCCACCACGGATGTACACGTGTTCCCAATCCTGAACCCCCCTCCCACCTCCCTCCCCATACCATCCCTCTGGGTCATCCCAGTGCACCAGCCCC
>NW_011485441.1:8055-10646 GCF_000754665.1 Bison bison bison | reverse complement strand
TACAGGGTTATCGTTACCATCTTTCTAAATTCCATATATATGTGTTAGTATACTGTATTGGTGTTTTTCTTTCTGGCTTCATCTCAGACTTTAAAACAGCGGTCCCCAAACTTTTTGGCAACAGGGACCAGTTTTGTGGAAGACAATTTTTCCACAGACCAGGATGGCAGTGGGGTGGGGTGAGAGATGGTTTTGGGATGATTCAAGTGCATTACATTTATTGTGTACTTGATTTCTATTATTTATTACATCAGTTCCATCTCAGATCATCAGGCATTAGATCCTATAGGTTGGGGACCCCTGCTTTAAAATACATGCGAATTACATGGGGATTATGTAGATTCTGATTTCACAGACCCAAGTGAGACTCGCAAATCTGTATGTCTAACAAGTTGATGCTAACATTGCTGGTTTGGGGACCTCAGTTTAAGTATCAAGGACCTGGAGGGTGGTGATGCACTGGAGGGTCCAATGCAATGTAATTATGCCTGGAGACTTCTGGTTAAGGCTGCTTTTTTACCATGAATTGTGTGAATTTCCTAGGTTTCCCTCCTGGTTGTGAAATCAGTATCCAAATAGGATGTGGACCCTGGATAATAAGTACAGGGATCATTTAGCATAGTCATAGGAAAGCAGCAGATTTTGGTGGCATCCCCTCAACTTCAGTGATGGGAAAGAAGGCATCAAATAGACTGTTCAGCACTTGCCCTGCCCAGCCTACCTGAGCCTGTCCTGACTAACACTTGGCTTTCCCTCTAAACCCACTGACAGACAACTTCCTTGTCATTGACGAAGTTAGGTTAGTTGAAACAAGCCCTGGGTACACTGCCAATCTCATGGCAAACCCTGTGACAGCAAGTGACCCAGGCCCAGGGGGGGAAGGAACCACGTTTCTGAGATTCCCAACAACTATCCCACCACACAGAGGAAAGGTGCCTTATTTCAGGGCCAGTCCAACTGCTGATTCCAGTAGTTTCTTTAGACAAGACCAGCAGGCAGTCTGGCCATAGCTTCTGGTCCCTGTGACTCACCGAGAACCCAAGGCAGTATCATCCACTCCACAACAGTCGGGGGAGGTCCTTGTACATGGAGGTCTGTCCTGACGATGTGCTGAGAAGCCAGGAGAAGCATGAAGAGGAAGGTCAGATATGACGCTGTGTGGCAGATAAACTTGATGAAGGGTTTCTTGATGAACAGCCCAAGGTTGCTCCTGGGTGAGATGAGATAAGCAATAGACAGCATGGGAAACAGGAACCCAATGGTCATGCACGTCAGAAGCTTGACGACCCAGTGTTTCCGCCGCCATCCAGGGAAGCCGTCGTACCACAGAGTGGCAAGCAACTGTTGGCAATTGGGCTGGGCCACAAACTGGGAAAAGAAGAGAACAAGTCAGGCATCTGGGACGGCTGGGAGGAAGTCTACCTTCATAATCGCTCTCCTAGTTTACAGCCAGCTTATGGCCCACTCCCAGAGGAGGCCTGATTTCCAGGGTCCCACAGGTGGGTCTAATCTCAGAGCCAACTCTACATGTCAAGCTAGGAGAGTTAGGGTTAATGATTTGTTTCCTACATTAAACAAAATCGCTCTGGTCTGTGCTTTGGCATATGTGCCCCCTACTCCCCACTTTCATCATATTAGAGAGATGCTGCCTCAAACTTGGCTCAGTATCAGAATCATCCAGGGAACATGAAAAAAATTTCCTCATTCCCAAGTCACACCCCAGACTGACTAAATGAGCCTCCTCTGGGGAGTAGAACCTGGGCAATTGTTCTACAAAGCTCTCCTGGGAATGTACCTGCCTCTTTGCAGAGAATCATGGGGATGTTTCATTTCAAGTGGATTCACTTTTGCTTATTCCCCCAGCTTGCATGAGATCATCAACAGGTGTGTACTTCGGGCAAACACAAACTGGCAGCGAATAAGCTCATGCCTGTGGCTATGGTTTGGAATGGAAATGAGTTCCCTTTTTGATTTTTTTTTCCCCTCCTTTTGCTTCTGAGCACCTCTTGGCTAGCAAAGAATCATGTTGCTACTTTGCCATTTAACACCTTCTCTAGTCCAGACATGCAAAGGAGGAAAATATATTTGGGGGCCAATATTATAAGATGGTACCTAACTCAGCTGGGATTTTACTTAGAGGCAATCTACAACATGTCAGTTATTAATAGTTAAGAGATCATCAGCATTGCAAGTCACCCTCTGGCTGCTACTTCCTAGTAAGCAATTCAACAGGGAGCTCAACTGTCAGCAATCGTTTTAAATATTGCCTCTATCTGATTGCTGCAGCTTCCCATGGGAAAGGTTAAATGGAGCTGTACCATATAGTTTTCTGGTACAAAGGAAATAAAATTCTTCCATCATTTATCTGACACTCAAGGTAAACTAGGCCAATTTTATTGTTAGTATATCTGTGAAGGTCTCTAGCTTCCCACCAAAACCATTCTCCCCTTCCTTAAGCACAGGGGGGACTACATTTCCCAGTCTCCCCTGCAGTGAGGCATGGTTACATGACCAAGTTCTCAGTAATGGAATGTGAGGAGAAATGATGATTGGCATCACAAGGCCTGACCTATGGAAGTCCCCTATGTTCT
>NW_011485441.1:5688-6910 GCF_000754665.1 Bison bison bison | reverse complement strand
ACAGTAGAGTAGTTTAAACTATAGACACTTGAGCTAGATTACATTGGTTTTCTCTGTTCTTAAAAGTATTCACCTAAAGAATGGAGTTAATAACAACATCAGCAATAGAGGATTCGTGTAAGGATTAAGATCAGTTACTACACAGGAAACACTTAGAACTATGTCTAGCACATAGTAAGGGCTCATTAAATCTTGGCTGCATATATCATCATGCATGTGCCAGAATCGGGTTTAGACATTAGAAAGATCCTTCTGGTTATTGAGTAGAAAATGGCTCGGGGGCAGAAGGTAGGCAAAGTTAGGGGTAGGAAAATTGGAAAAATAAAACTAAATAATCAACAATGAGAAATACATTCAAATGAATACCAATCAGTCAGTAAAAATAAGGTGAACATTGTTATATGTCAATATGCAGAAATAAAGAAGGATATAAATATAACCCTAGGGAAAAAAGCAATGGGAAAGCCTGTTTATTAAATTGTTGGAATAGTTTTGCTCTGGCAAAATAAAATTGAAGGAGATTTTCACTTAAGGTAAAAAATATTCATCTGTATAATTTGTTTTATTGTATTTATTTAATAATTATAATGCCTGGTCTATGTCATGCCTTTTGGTAACTACCTGTGGTGATGCAAAGATGAATTAGATGTGTTCTCCATTCTCCAAGAGCTTGGAGATGAATGATATTTTTACTACAAATGACTTACCAACAAATGAAATGTAATGAATCAAAATAAGATTATGTCACCCTCCTCTATTTACAATTTCCTCACTGTCAATATTGCCCCCAAATACTGTTCTTAGAGATTACTATACAATTTGATATTTCCACAGTATCAATTAATCAATAAATCTTATTTATACCTCCAGAAGAAAAAACAAACTAGGGGCAGGAAGACAAGTTAGAAAGCCATTGTTAATCTTGTACAAAATGATCATGACTCAGACTAAGTTAATGGCAGTAGAAATGAAGAGATGTGCTCAGGTTCAAAATATAGTGAAGAGGTGGAATTGGCAGGATGTGGTGATGGATGAGATGTGAAATAATATACAGGCTGCTAAGGCTACTGCTAAGTCACTTCAGTTGTGTCCAACTCTGTTCGATCCCATAGATGGCAGCCCACCAGGTTCCCCCGTCCCTGGGATTCTCCAGGCAAGAACACTGGAGTGGGTTGCCATTTCCTTCTCCAATCCATGAAAGTGAAAAGTGAAAGTGAAGTTG
>NW_011485441.1:3921-5588 GCF_000754665.1 Bison bison bison | reverse complement strand
TTTTTGCTTTAGGAAAGAGCTATTTGTCTGTGGGACATCTAGATGGAGATATCCAGACTGAAGTACTGATGTTACACAAGGGTCAGCAAACTTTTTCTGTAAAGGGCCAGACAGTAAGTATTTGCAACTTTGCAGACCACATCATCCCTTTTGTAAAGACTCAACTTAGCTGGTTCAGCACAAGCCCAGCAATAGATAATATGTAAATGAATAGGTTTAGCTGTGTGGCAATAAAACTTTATTCACAAAACAGGTAGCAATTTGTAGTTTGCTATTCTATAGTACTGCCCCCTGATGCTGCCATACCAGACATTTGGACCACTTCTCCATAGTCTTTATGATCTCCTAGGACTTCTTTCTCTTATGCATCCCAAGAACTCTGACCCAATAAATAGCTCTTTCCTAAAGCAAAAATTTGGTGGTGTTGTTTAATCGCTAAGTCATGTCTGACTCTTTTGGGACCTCATCAACTGTAGCACGCCAGGTTCCTCTATCCGTGGGATTTCGTAGACAAGAATATTGGAGTTGGTTCCCATTTCCTTCTGCAGGGGATATTCTGGATCCAGGGATTGAACCCGCATCTCTTGCATTGTCAGGTGTTGTCAGGCAGATTCTTTACCACTGTGCTCTCTGGAAAGGCTTCAGCAGTAAGGAATCCGCCTGCAATGCAGGAGACACAGGACATGCAGGTTCGATCCTTGGGGTCCGGAAGATCCCCTGGAGAAGGGAATGGCAACCCACTCCAGTATTCTTGCCTGGGAAATCCCATGGACAGAGGAGCCTGGCAGGGCTAGAGTCCATAGAGTCACAAAGAGTTGGACATGACTGAAGTGACTGAGCAGGAGCAAAGCAAGAATACAGATGTGAAGCTTCTTTAAAAAGTGGATATAACCGTCCACTTCATGTGGACATAACTGTCTACTTCATATGGACATACGACAGGCTTCAACAGTACATGAACCATGAACTTCCAGATGTTCAAGCTGGATTTAGAAACAGCAGAGGAACCAGAGATCAAATTGCCAACATCCGTTGGATCATAGAAAAAGCAAGAAAGTTCCAGAAAATACCTACTTCTGCTTTATTGACTACTCCAAAGCCTTTGACTGTGTGGATCACAACAAACTTTGGAAAATTCTTAAAGGTGTGGGAATACCAGACCACTTTATCTGCCTCCTGAGAAATCTGTATGCAGGTCAAGAAGCAACACTTAGAACCGGACACGGAACAACAGACTGGTTCCAAATTGGGAAAGGAGTATGTCACGCTGCTTATTTAACTTATATGCAGAATACATCATGTGATATGCTAGACTGGAGGAAGCACAAGCTGGAATCAAGATTGCTGGGAGAAATATTAATAACCTCAGATATGCAGATTACATCACCCTTATGGCATAAAGTGAAGAAGACCTAAAGAGCCTCTTGATGAAAGTGAAAGAGGAGAGTGTAAAAGTTGGCTTAAAACTCAACATACAAAAAACTAAGATCATGGCATCTGGTCCCATCACTTCATGGCAAATAGATGGGGAAACAATGAAAACAGTGACAGACTTTATTTTCTTGGGCTCCAAAATCACTGCAGATGGTGACTACAGCCATGAAATTAAAAGATGCTTGCTCCTTGGAAGAAAAGCTATGACCAAACTAGACAGCATATAAAAAGCA
>NW_011485441.1:3623-3821 GCF_000754665.1 Bison bison bison | reverse complement strand
GGTTTTTCCAGTAGTCATGAATGCATGTGAGAGTTGGACCATAAAGAAAGCTGAGTGCCAAAGAACTGATGCTTTTGAACAGAGGTGTTGGAGAAGACTAGTGAGAGTCCCTTGGACTACAGTCAATTCCAATCAAACCAGTCAATCCCAAAGGAAATAAGTCCTGAATATTCATTGGAAGGACTGATGCCTGAAACT
>NW_011485441.1:405-825 GCF_000754665.1 Bison bison bison | reverse complement strand
CATTAAGTTTTCCAATTCATGAGCTTTTAATGTCTTTCCATTTGTTCAGGTCTTCTTTAGCCTTTTTCAACAGTGTGTCAGTGAAAACAAATATTGCCTGCCATATCAGTAAACAAAAGATGTTACAGCCATTAAACCACTACAGCCACCCCTGATGGTGAGCCCTGAGGGAATTCAGGATGGAGACTAAAGGACTCTGCTGGCTGCCAGTCCATCAGCCATTACAGTTTCCTCCAACTGTGTACCCTGATGGGGATTCAAGATGGAAAAGAGCTGGATACTGGTCTCAGGTAGCTGAGGTGTATATCAAAAGAATAATTTCAGTGAGCCCAGATTCTTGCATCTTCCCATAACTTAGAAAAGTGCTCAATTCTTTAACTTGAGATATCTGGTTTTCTTTAACAGTAATCTTTTGAAGTT
>NW_011485441.1:0-305 GCF_000754665.1 Bison bison bison | reverse complement strand
AAAGAAGACATACAGATCGCTAACAAACACATGAAAAGATGCTCAATATCACTCATTATCAGAGAAATGCAAATCAAAACCACTATGAGGTACCATTTCACACCAGTCAGAATGGCTGCGATCCAAAAGTCTACAAATAAGAAATGCTGGAGAGGGTGTGGAGAAAAGGGAACCCTCTTACACTGTTGGTGGGAATGCAAACTAGTACAGCCACTATGGAGAACAGTGTGGAGATTTCCTTAAAAAACTGGAAATAGAACTGCCTTATGATCCAGCAGTCCCACTGCTGGGCATACACACTGAGG
>NW_011485440.1:244767-247716 GCF_000754665.1 Bison bison bison | reverse complement strand
CCACTCCAGTGTTCTTGCCTGGAGAATCCCAGGGACAGGGGAGCCTGGTAGGCTGCCATCTCAGGGGTCACACAGAGTTGGACACGACTGAAGTGACTTAGCAGCAGCAGCAGCAGCAGCAGTTTGACCTAATATCATTCTATCTTCTCTTCCTGCACTTTATGCATAATTTGTAATTCATAAAAATTATGAATAAATTCATAAACATGGCATCTGACTTTGCAGCCCTCGCACATCAGGCCCATCACTGTGAGCTCCAAAAATGGTTGCTGCTGCTGCTGCTAAGTCACTTCAGTCATGTCTGACTCTGCGCGACCCCATAGACAGCTACGGAATGAATGAATGAAGGTATAATGAATGAGTAAGTGAACAATGAATGAATGTGCAGATGAACAGACAAATGAAAAAAGTGAAAAAACGAAAGTCAAACTTTGGGTGGTGGTTCACTCTTGGAACCTGGTGCCGTGAAAGCCGTCTTGATCTCTTCTTCTTTGCTCATTAATTGTAATTGTTTATTTATTACTTTCTGGCTGTGCTGGGTCTCCGTGGCTGTGTGGGTGCTTCCTCGAGTTGCAAGCAGCAGGGGCCGCTCTCCAGTTGGGGAGCACAGGCTTCCCACTGTGGTGGCCTCTCTCGTTTCAGACGATGGGCTCCAGAGCGTGGCTCAGTATTTGTGGCGCACGGGCTTGGTTACCCTGCAGCAAGTCAAATCTTCCCAGACCAGGGATCTTCTTTATAAAGCATTCACTGCAGCCTCGATGTAGTTGATGGCCTTGCCCTGCCCAGCTCACTAATACACACCCAGTGAATTAATGTCTTAGAGGATTTTGTAGAAACCCAAGCGGGACAGAAACATGTTTCCACTATTAGAACTAGAAGAAGCTCTACAGGTGACCTTTTCCCGTGCTTCCCCCAGAAGTGAATGTCTCTGATCAAAACGTGTGACAAGATACAGGATTCCCAACTTTTTATGATACAAGCCAAAAGGACCCACAGTCAAAGAGTGGCATCTACCCACACTATGATTCTTCTTAAGGATGGTGTAATACCAAAAGTAGGGGTAAAAAGGATAATTTCCAAAAAAGGGGTGTTCTTTTCATTGAATAAATTTAGCTCTATTATTAAAAAACAAAAGGAAAAAATCTCAACTCCCAGCTCTACCACTTCCTAGCTCTGTGACCTTGAATAAATCACTTCTTAGCCTCAGTGTACTCATCTGTAGAATAGGAAAAATACTCCTACTATCACCTGCCCTGAGAAGTGACTGTGAGAATAGGAAAAATACTCCTACTATCACCTGCCCTGAGAAGTGACTGTGAGAATAGGAAAAATACTCCTACTATCACCTGCCCTGAGAAGTGACTGTGAACTTCTCAGTCACATAAGGTGTTGCTTGTAGGCCGCACCTTAGCCTGGTGCACGCCAAGGTTTGTAGCCTGCGCGCTGCTCACACCTTGAGCCAGGCTGTCCTCCGGGGCGGGGTCCGTCCCGCGCGTTGGAGGGTGCTGAGCAGCTTCCCTGGGCTCCACTCACCAGACGCCAGGAGGAGTCTCACCACCGCTTCTCACCCAGTCGTGAAAACCAGTCTCTCATTGTTGTTGTTCAGTCGCCAAGTCATACCCAACCCTTTGTGACCCTTGGACTGCAGCACATGAGGCGTCCCTGCCCTCCACTATCTCCCAGAGCTTGCTCAAACTCACGTCCATCGAGTCAGTGATGCCATCCAACCCTCTCATCCCCTGTCGCCCCCTTCTCCTGGCCTCAGTCTTTCCCAGCCTCAGGGTCTGGACATTCCCAGATGTTCCCTGTCCTAGAACCACTGGCTTACATATTCCCCCCTCAGTGACTGGCCCAGGTTCATCACCTCACATTCAGAGGCTGGTATATTCCCAACCTCGCCTGTAACCGATGAGGAACCCAAGACCCAGAGGGAGCCACCTGTAGTTACAGCATTAGTTTCTAGGGTTGCCATGACAACAACTTAGAACCTGAGAGGGAGCCACCTGTAGTCACAGCATTAGTTTCTAGGGTTGCCATGACAACAACCTAGAACCTGAGAGGGAGCCACCTGTAGTCACAGCTTTAGTTTCTAGGGTTGCCATAACAACAACCTAGAACCTGCTGTGTTCTGGCTTAACACAACAGAAACTTCTTTTCTCAGAGTTTTGGAGGACGCAAATCCTGAATTGAAGTGTCAGCAGGGCCACGCTCCCTCAAAGGCTTCTAGGGCCGAATTCTTCCTGCCTCCTCCAATTCCTGGGTGCTCCTTGCATTTCTTGGCTTGTGGCCACATCATTCCAGTCTCTGCCTCTGTCTTCACACGGACTTCCTTTCTGCATCTCTGTCTTCTCCTTTTCTTACAAGAACTTTTGTCACTGAATTTAAGATCTACACAAGTGATCCAGAATTATCTCATCCCGAGTTCTTCAACTTAATATTATTTGCAAAGACCCTTTTTCCAAATAGGGTCATGTTCAAGGTACCAAGGATTAGGACTTGGACTTGTATTTTGGACTATAATTATAAGGCTTGTTGGTGGTAGGGCTAGGACTAAGACTGAATTATCCTTTTTTAAAAATATATGTACACATATATATTTACAGGGCAGCAATGGAGAAACAGACATAGAGAACAGACTTACAGATGGGGGAGAGGGGAGGAGAGGAGAGGGTGAGATGTATGGAAAGAGAAACATGGAAGCTTACATCACCATATGTGAAATAGACAGCCACCAGGAATTTGCTGCATGTCTCAGGAAACTCAAACAGGGGCTCTGTATCAACCTAGAGGGGAAGGATGGGGAGGGGGACAGGAGGGAGGTTCAAAAGGCAGGGGATATACGTATCCCTATGGCTGATTCAGGTTGAGGTTTGACAGAAAACAACAAAATTCTGTAAAGCAATTATCCTTCAATAAAAAAATTAAAAAAAAAGAATCTGCCTGCAGTGC